>NW_025108656.1:0-84690 GCF_011392965.1 Frieseomelitta varia
TTAGAAAACTAAAGCTAGTCGATTTTTCGACACACACACGTACTATATATATAGAAATATAGAAAAATGATTAGTTTATGGGGTAGCTTTATTTTTAATAATAAAAATTTAATTAATCGACTAGCTTTAGTTCTGTAATCTATATATATATAATTAAAAAATATATACACACGCAGCACAGAATGTAACTACGCAAATTTCGCATGAAAAATAAGTTTCTTGTAAAAAAAATTGCACATCTCGGAAATTACCCGACAAATTCGCCTAAACGAAAGTTCCATCGTATTTTAAATATCGTGGGTATCTCGATCACATCCTCCATCGATCTCGCCTCAATTTTTCCAGCCTCAAATCCCCCCCCCCCCCCCCCCGGAGAGACGCTCGCCGAACAGTTTACAGTTACACTCGGACGTTCTCGAACGAAATCGGAGGATCGGCGAGGTTTCTCCGTCTCGGCGGAAGCCTCGAAATCGGTTTGGTTAGCGGAGGATGCTGCGCCGGGATGAGAGGGTTTCGGGCGCTCCGGAGCGGAAGGAAGCGTCCACCACCCCCTGCTCCCCTAACTAGCCAGCGGCGACGGAGCCGCCCCATTCACGTCGTTGCTCCTTTTCGTGGCGGCCGACTCTTCAGAGTTTAATATAATGGCTAATATCATCGGAAGATCCGCGCACAATGCAAACAATTTGAACCTGCGGGTTCCGACTCCGGCTCCCTCCTCTCCCCCTTGTGAACGAGCGACAGGGGACCGGCAATGTGATGAGGACGTGGGATGGCCGGGCGATAAGGTGGCCAATGAACAGAAAATAGCGTGCTCGCGGAGGAAACTGCGGGCCCTCGCCGGCTAAATACGACGGACATCGGTAATCGATAGCGAACAATGGCCCGCGGGAAACGCGGGCCGCCGATGTCGCGTCTCCTCCGCGAAAATATCCACCCTCGTCGACGGATGTGTCGTCGACGGTTACCGGGATCGTTGGCTGGGATCCCTGTTGCCGCCGTGGATCACTGTTTCCCCGTCTTCGGTGAATTGGAATGGAAACACTCGTTAACGTTTATTCGGTTTCAATTATTTGGTTTCAGAGCGGCGTGAAAGGATTCTTCAGTTCGGAGGTTTGAATTTATCGGTTTGCACGATATATATTCCGGGAAAACGCGCGCGTGTTTTGGTCATTTGTTTTGGTCCTTTGAAACACTGTGTAGCGTTTTGTTTCTTTTTATTTTATTATCTACGTTGTTGTTTGTCGCCTTCATCTAATCCAGCTCGGCCGATTTTGATTAACTTTTACGAAACTGTGTTTCGCGTGTCGTGGAAATATCGACACTTGTTTGGAAAAGAGTAATACATGCTCTGAACGAATTTTCGTGAATTCGTTTTCAACGAGAGATTTGAAGTGAAAGATTTTCGATGAATGACTGATGGGGAAAAATAAATTTCACTATTCTTTGGCAGTCCGTTGATTCGATACTTTCGTCTGTACCACGCATTGAATGAACATACTCGATTTGATTAAACGAAGGAGTATCTCCAACAATAGAAAATGAGAGAAAGGAAGAGTGTGCCACTTCTAGCGTCAGAGCCGTAATAAAATTTGCCAGAACTTTTCGAACGAAGGAATTTCGGAGAAAAATTTCATTTCTCCATATGCGCGCGTGGATCGAACGATGATTCCAGAACGAAGTTACACCGTTCGCTGGTAAAGCGAATGCTTCCAACTTAATCCAACCGATTTCCAAAAACGTTGGTCCCTTCTCTCCCACCCCGAATTGAAAACTGGCTGGCTCTGCCTCTTGCACGAAATATCGCGAGCCTTCTCAAAACACGGAAAGCCGTAACGGCCGTTTGTCGCGCAAATTAACGCGGTTACAGCGACAGAAATCGCGCGGTGGTCGCTTTTCCACGTCCGGTTTTCCAACGCGACGAAATATTTCGCGTTCAAAGGGTTTACCAACGTGTTCACACACACACACGCGCACGCATTCACGCACACACACAGCTGATACGACTCTCTGGCCTAGTTTCCGCTGTTTTTTTTCTCTCTCTTCGACCCGGCAAATAGGGAAAGTCGACGTCGCCGACACTCTCGTTAGCATATTCGAATCGAAACCTCCCCACCGACTACTCGCCGAAAGGCGACTAATAATCGTTATCGATGTGTACCGTGCGCCTCCGCTATTCCATTTGCAATCTGCAAATTAATGCGGATGCGTGGCGAGAGGGAGAGGGTGTATTTTGCGGAAGACGAGCGACGGCCAGAACAGAGCAAACAAAGCTCGCAGGAGGGGAGAACGAATCTCGCGTTAAATCGAATGAAAGTCGCCTGTGCTTCTTCCGTGCGTGTTCTTTCATTCTTTTCTTTTTTTTTTTTTTTTTTTTTTTTTTTTTTTTTTTTTTTTTGTTTTGTTTTCTCTCTTTACTTGGAAATGTCAAATGTGAAACGCGGAATAGAGTCGAACGTAAATTCAGTTTGCTTCTAATTTGGAAGCGTGGATTTTTGGCAAAAGAATTGTGCGAGCTTCTAGAGTTCCTCATTGAGGAAAGCTTCGATGGTTTGTTAGTCTGATACGTTAAGTGGAGCGGCGCTGGCTGTAATTACCGGCGGAGATGGAGATTTTGTTGGTTCTCGGGGAGAGACAGTTGCTTCAACTGTCGTCTCCTACGATTGGAAGTCGTTGCTTGGTCAAATAAGTTTCGTGCAGTTGATCTTTCGTTTCATTGTCGTTGAAGAAACGAATAATTTTATTGTACAGTTGCTGTTTTCCTCATTGAGGAAGAAATTCAATATTGAATATTTTATCTTGGTAAACTACTGAATAGTCTCGTCGGAAGTTCAAATTAATTTAGTTCTTTATTGTATAATAAACGAATTCTTTTGTTATTGTTTTCCAGAGAGATAGAGAGAGAGAGAGAGAGTTGAAATTTGGTTTTATTTCAGTAAACTATTCAACAGTCCAAATAGGAGTCCAAATTAATTTAGAGCCAGTTTTTGACACTTTTTGATTAGCTATAATATAATATACATGTTAACAAATTTATTAGAAACATGGTATTCTTCTTTAAGTAATGAGATAAACTTCTTCTAAAAACTATATAAATATTTAAAATGTTCTCGCTTAAAAAAGGCTTAAAATTAATCAAAGGATATTTTTTACAGTGACAACACCTACTCCGAGTTTCCATGTACGATTGAAAGATATGCGAACATTACTAAGAACCTTGATACTTCAACAGTTTCCACAGGTAAATTATCTAAAATTATCTAAACCACAGTTACGCGGAGCGTGCAGATCTTAATCGCTTTAGATGTTTTCTGCCCGATAACTCAAGATTATCCTCATCGATCCGTCAGTGAAAGAAAAAGAAAAAAAAAAAAGAAAGAAAAAAATCAAACTCAATCACACCGAAATCTCTCGCCGTGAACCAGCCATGAATTCAGCCCGGTAAACGGGAGCCACGTTTCAACAGGATGGGCGAGAGAGGGTGAAAGAGAAAAGCCCCACCCCCTCCCCTTTTAAACACGGTAACATCCAAAGCCCATCTCCGAAGCACATTTTACTTGTTGCATCCGCTTCGAAAAATCGACTCTGAAAAGCGGAAGCGAATTTTCGGCCAAATACCATCGAGCCCGGTCGCGTCATTAACGGTTGAACGTTTTGCGCAAACGCCCCGATATCGGGCGAATTGTTTACGCGTTTCACGCTGCCCGGAAGTACGATGGAAGTTCGCCGAGCGATAAGCAAACGTTTCAACAAACCAGCGCCCGAAATATACCCTCTCCTCGGGGGGAGGAAAAGCCGAGGGGTGGGGGTGAAAAAGGCAAGAGAGAGCGAGGGAGAGAAGGGCGACACGGCCGGCTAAACGGCGCAACGCCGCAAATGCGACTTTGATCGTTTCACCTTTTGATGTTCATCGCCGATATCTGACAATCTATCCGTACCTGCATCCGGTTTATCGATTATCGCCCGCGGCGCCCAATGACTACGTCTGTGCACCCTCGTTGGACGACGCGCTGCGCTCGGCTGTCGCGCACGCAATTTGTCGCGCGGCCGCCACCGACGATTCGTAAATGGCGGCAGGAAACGCGTTATAACGCATTAACCCCCCCTTGTATTCAAACACGCGACGAAACCTGGCTCGTATTACTTGTGACGAACGTTGCGAATTTCGCGAATTTTGAAAAAATCGTTTAGAGGGAGGAGAGGGTGTGCGAGCCACGCGGTGGAGTGCACGGTTTTAGATTATATCGAGCTCTGTGAAAAACAGGAAACACTTCTTTCCGCGAAACAACGTTTTGAGACAGATTTCAGAATTTTGGATCTCAGAGATCGTAACGACGGAAGAGGATGGTTTTACTTTCTTGTTGAGTTGTTTGACTAGGAATAACATGCGAAATTTTTGCGGCGGATATGGAAGATTTTTTTTGAAAATCTTTCTCGGTTGGTTATATAGCGTAGGACAGCTACAACCATTAAAAACTCGAAATATTAAAATTTGTTATAATAAATTGAGATTTTTCATCAGTTCTTTTTCGCCTTCCATTTATGAACTATTCGCGATAAAAATGCGAAAAGGAATTAAGAGCACGAATTCAAGATTCACATTTCCAGCCAACGATTTTCTTTATTGACCGAGGGTATCTTGTTTGCAGATAACTTAACCTATTTTTATCTCTTCGACACTCGTGCTTCTGAGAGTCTACTTCAAACTCTTGTAAAATCTGTTTGGAGTATGTTACGCGCCAGTTGTGCAACGTGGAAACACACATTGTGAGAAATCAGAGCCATTTAGATGACACCGAAGCAAGCAAGTAAAAGCAAGACAGTTTTTGATATAAATAGTCAGCTCTCTTCCTTCTCTTCTTTTTTTTCTCTTACATCTTATTCCGTAGTCATCGAACAAATGCTACAAAGTATCAGAAATCACATGGTAGAATGATGTATACAGGGGCGTATACAATTTGAGCGATGAAAAAGTATAATATAAAACTGACGTAACCCAACAGTTAGAGAGATATATGATTCTTAGACATTGACGTCTTCCACGTAATTACGTCTGCGGTTGGCAGAAATTTTCGGAGCAAATCCTTTTTGTACAGACACCTTGAACGTTCAATCACTCCCTTGCCCATCAATTGCATCACACTTGCAACGTTTGGTGGGATTTTTAATTTCGATGAATTCACCTTTTTCACTTGAATCCCCACAAATAACATGCGAAATTTATATCAAACTGAATCGTTGTGAAGTAATTTCATCCTACGAGAAGCATGTAAACACTTTTATTAAATACAACATGTGTGCGGTGAAAAAAATATCCAGTTCATATAATCTCAGGATGGAAAAACTTCACTGAAAAACTGAAGGGTTTGAAAAAGTCATAACTTTTTCGTTTATTGTTTTTCACGCGTAACACTGAAAGAAATCAATTATATTTGGAAATATAATTGTGGAATTATATTACATTATTTGGAATTATATTAATTAATTATATTTCCAAACGAAATAATACAAAATTAGAAACACATGTGTTTGTAAAAGTTATTTTTGTTCTTTCATATCTTTCAGTGACCACCCTGTAGAACAATTGTTCATACACTGTATGTTCATACACATCAATGAAACACCAGTCCTACGATAAGCACGAAAGCCTCGGAGAGATTTGCAACCCTAGGAAACCTCCGTCCAAAAAGTATGCCAGCGTCCGGCCGGAGACAGGGTTCCCAGTGACGATCTAGCGCGGTAACATATTTTTCAGAGGGTGAAACAAATGGAAAGCTGACGCAGGTCATCAGAGGGGCAAGGACGTCGTCGTCCAAGGCCTCGGTTGGCTCTCGCTTTATAGCACACGCCAATGGGCCAAAGGGAAACGCGCGTTCGACCCCGCGTTATAAATCAACCACTATGAACCCATTAGGCCGGCCATAACTCGTCGATATCTCGAGGACCGGCAGCTTATTATATCCTGCATATATAATTCGTCCAAGTGCCAGCATCCGTTCTCCAACGCGCGTGGCGCGTGTTACACGTTGCGAGAGCGCGTTTCCCCTCTCCCCCCTCCCCTGTTTTCGCCCCCTTTCTGGATCCCTCCCATCGCCCTCGACTGATCGATCCGATTGATTGCCGAACGATCGATGACCGCCGGTTCGACCTCGGTGATCGATGGCTAACGAAACCAGAGAACCTTCTCTCTCACTCTCTCGTCTCGTGGCCTATCGATGCTCGACGCGTGTGCCTCGCCCGTGTAATTGGATTTAAAGATACGAACCAGGCGATAAGCTTGACGAATGTCCGAGCTCCACCGACACCAGCTCCAACGATTATTCGAGAATATTATTCGCAGCGAGGGAGGAACGCGAGAGTGTTTTCGAATATTCTCGAACGGCGATGACTTTGTAAGGAAAGGGGACGCGAGGACGCTAGGGCGGGGAGTAGACTTTTGGTTGGAATTTTGTAATTCATGAGGGTTGAGCGGGATTGGATTGCGTTGTTTCGAATGTTATTGGACTTATTGGAGGCTCGAAGGAGGGGCGAGTGGATTTCGGTAGTTGGTCTTTAACGAGGATTTAGGTGCAACGTTGAATTGCCGTGTTTCGAGTTATTCTCGAGGCGTAGCGGTTGAGTAAGAAGATTTTTTATCATCCGGAGGAAAGGGAGACGCGTGGAGAGTAGATTTGCGGAATTTTTGCGATTCATGAGGATTACGCGGGATTAGGCAGATGGCAGGCGAGTTGTGCTGTTTTGAATGTTTCTAGACTTGAAAGGGAAGTAAAAGAAAATTGTATTCCCATTGGGGAATAGAAATTGGTGATCGTTGTGAATGATAAACGATATCGCGGCATTAAGAAGCGTTGCTTAATTGTGTGACAAATCAGAGTTGAATAATAGCTCAGGGGACACTAGAGTCCTCAAAATTCTCACGACATAAGCTTCATACTATTAACCTCTTGCGCTGGAATGACGTGCCACGCACGTCGAAAATTTCTTGTTCCAAAATTGCATTACTTTCTGAGTATATTTATATTTTTTAAGCACATTTAAATTATATATAGGCGAAACAAAGAATAAATTTATTGCTTCTCTATATCCGGTAATATCATACCGACGAGATCAAAAAAGAAAAAAAAGCGACGAATTATCGTATACGGTTTGGCCACTCGTTACGGTCCGCGCAAGGTGGTTAAATTTTGAAAATTGTGCAGAAAGACTTCGACTAAGATTGGGAAAAGTTCTGCAAGACTAAAAATGAAGATGAATTTCTTGCTTCTTGACGACGTTGTGCTAAAAATTCATTTCGAAATTTCACGACGAGCGTTTAATGCCGAACAGGTGTGGAGAGGATTCGGGGGAAACGCGAATTCGGTCGCTGGGGGGGTTGGAAAAACCAGCGGCGCGACGTCTCTTTTCTCTCGAGCAGCCCTCGTACATCACTCGATTCCCGTTCGATCCCCGTCACGATAAATCTCCGCGTTCCTCCGACGATCAGCGCCGCTGTCGACGAAGGAATTGGTTCGAGCCGTTAGTTTTCGTGCCTGGCCACGCTCGTCGCGAGGAAAAAGGACGGGGGGACGAGCCGTCCGCGTGAAATTCGATTACGCGGTCTGCGTCGCGCATCGAGCCGACGACACGTCGCCGTCGTGTTTTCGTGTACACGCGTACACGCCTCCGACGAAGAAAGTCACTTTCGATCGAAGCTCGCGGATCTTGTTGCAACTGGCAGCATATGCAAAACTCGTGTCACACGCGCTCCCTCTAGGCGCTCGTTAGCGTCGAAATTTTTGTCCTGGAGGACAGAATTTGGAAATTTCGGTGACTGTTTGCTCGATGAGACTGATTGCAACTGATCGTTTCATTTGGTGCATTCACTGGACTCGATGTTTGCTTCTTTTCGTTCCGATAGAATAGAATTGCAATAGATTGGCTTCGTTGAATGGAATGGGGATGAATATTACACGTTCAATTGATGTTATTTTTATCGATATGTATTTGCATTTTGTTTCGTCGTATTAAGTTGAATCTTGAACAGATATTAAGTTTTAAAATTTAAAGTATCTGATGGGCTTTCGTAAGGTTGCTTCAGTGTCTGACTAGTGTCCTATTCTACTTGCGAACGTTCCTCGTAACAGAAGAGAAAGAAGAAAATAGAAATTGCTTGGTCGTGAAATGTTCTATGTTTTAAATTTTACCTTTTCCTCTTGTACAGACTTATTGATAAAATGTCTGTCCAAATTAACCTAGAGCGTATCAACAACTGTATTATCTTGTTACCTGTTTCTTCTGTATGCCAATAAGGAACGAAAATTTTTCAGAAAATGAAAATTTAAAGCGCAAAAAGTTTTAACAATGAAATGAATGCTTCTGTTTCATAATTTAATTAATAATCTCTCGATATCGAAAATGTTTGAATCACGCTTTTAAAGCACACTTTACTTAACCTAACTATTGAAATTCAATTACAAATTACTAAACAATATAATTTTGCCGAATAGCCACGACACTTTTTAAACTGATAAAATAACTCAGTTCTGAGATCGCAATTTTCACGAGCGTTCCCCGAAGCGCAATGATTTAAACGCAATCGCAATATGTAAGAAGAAGAGTCATATTATTAACAATAACAAGTATCAAACATTGGGAAAAAATTGAAACCGATACCGTTTTTTTAAACGATACACCTCGGCAAACATTCCCGCCAGATAACCGCTTACTAAAAGCATTCCGGTGTTCGGTCTGATCAAAAAGTAAAATGTCGCGCGATGTAAAACATTCCCGGGGCAATCTATACGGTCGTTTTTCGTGGAAAAGCCGAGCTGGTCGAAAGGCAAACGTACTCGCCGCGAAACGTACACTCACGCTCTCGCCACTCCTCTCTTCGCGCTGCTCTCTATTCCCACCCTGTTTCTATTTCTCCTCGGTCGGGTCTGGTTATGCAACTCGCCGATCGAAAATAGAAGAAGGTGCCGACATCGTCGACGACGACGCGTGAACCGAGTGCGACCAGTTGATACGGCTTCTTCGAACTGCGAGGGGAACGAGACGAGTTACTCGGACTTACTTATCCCGTTTCTGTGTCTCTTCCATCGTCTCGGCCATCTTTCGCCTATTGTCTTTATGATGGTGCATCGAAAGGAAAAAAAAAAAAAAAAATATATAGGATATATGAAAATTTGAAGTAAATAAGGAACGAAGACAGTCGGAAAGTGGATGTTTTCGTTGAAATGGGAACACAATTGATCCTTTTCGATTCATTTACGATTATGAATTTACGAAGTTATGAATTTAGAATTTAGCACGAGCACAGCCTATAATGACTTTAGTTAATAATTATCAGAAAGCACAACACTAATGACGAAATATCCGAGCGGTATTGTAGATATACTGTTAATTAGTACTACGTTTTTTATTTATCAATATTTTTAGTTTTATTATTTTAGTACTATATTATTATTATACTATATTATTATTATAGTTTTATTATTTTAGTACTATAATATTATTTTAGTACTACGTTTTTTATTTATCAATTTTATTTATTTATCGATGCTTCAGATTTTTATTTGCCTGCTATTAATTTTCGGGAATTACATCGTTTCTTATTTACGATTCCTCGTCAACTTTGGGGATAATTATTTTCTAAGTTACGTTCTGAATAATTTTCTAAATTCAGACGACAAGTTGCAAGTTGCACTTTTTTTTTAAAAAAACGTCGAGATGACATTCGAGGCCATTTACGATACGTAAACGTGTCTTATTTTCTCATCTTTACGAACAGTTCACGAGAAATTGAATTTTCAATTAAAAAGAAAAATCCTCCTCCTCTCCGACACGTTCAACGCGAATCGAATCACTTGATATTGTAAAATATCAGCGACAAGAGCAGGAGCTGACGATAATAGCGATGGGAATAACGCTCGAATAGGAACGGCATTAGCAACGCATCAAGCGCATTAATTGCAAATCATTCGTCGAGCGGAGCATGTTACCTTTAAACCGGCGGCATATTAAATCAGAAGCTCCGTTAATTATATCTTTTGCCGTGGCGCATTGTTTTCGCCCCGGGATAACGTTACCTCGTTGCATTATTTCTATACAAATTGGCGCAACGATCCTTTGTCCGTCGGACAGTCGCTTGATTGACAGTCGGTCGAGATGTTAATAAGCGTTGCATGAACGCGCAACAACGATTCGGGCACGCTAGCCCGGGATAGTAGAAAATTGCGAGGCAATTTTATCGATCGACGAAGAAAGATCGATCTGTCTGACGAGGTACAAAAGGATCGTTGAATATGATTAGCCCCTTGCCGAATTTTATAGATATTTTGCTCGAAGAGATGTATCGTGTAGTAACATTTAATTGCAAAAAATATTCTTGCCTGACCGCGTCATTAATTAATTGTTGTACGTTTGATAGAAATATCTTCTAGTTGATGAAATTCGTCTTATTTCAATTATTTCGTTTCGTAAAAGAATTGCTATGTCATGACAAACACGCGCAATGTCGTCGAAGAAAATGTTCGAACAACTACATGTTCGATGATAAATTGTATCTGTTTAAATATTTTTATGATCTCTACGAGATATGTATTTCTAATATTCTTCAATTTTTACAAATACTGGTAATTTTAGATTTGCTTCCAATTTGACCGATATGATTGTAATGGGCAAGCCTCACTGTCGATGAAATCTTTAAATAATATATGTGCAAGTTCTTCTGTGGCAAGTGTTCGAACAATTTCGTGAGACATTCTGTTTAAAATTTTGACTACTGAATGGTAAAATGAAATAAATTTGAGCAGTGAACGAATTTAAACAGTAGATTGATAATTTTCCAAATATTTTACGTAATTTCACGAGCTATTGCACTTAAATTTTATCGAATGATAAATAGAAAATAGAACAAATGTCGATTGATAAATTCAAAGAGATGCGAAAATTGATGCTTATTAACGGTTCCAATTGCTGCAAGAATTAACGTTGGCATGAGAATTCTTACACATAGCGCGTATTAATTGCAGCAGTCAACGATAACGATTCCTTTGTCCTTTTACGGAAACGGTATCGGAGCATAGAAATAACGCAGAGATCCGAGCTGAATTCTCGGATTAACTGAATTTCGAGGTTTTATGATAAATTTGCTTGGGGACGTTTGGGATGCGTTTGGCCGTGGGAGGAGCAACTTTAAATAATTAGCGACGTATCGATACGCGGGCGTTAATTATATCGAAGCTTACAATTGCGTGGACCAGTAATGAACGTTATCAAATATGTCAAATTACCGTCTCTGAAAATTTGATTAGTAAATCGTCGGACGTTTGGCATTGAACGGGCACCATGTTTCATAATTGGCAACGATGGCCACAGCGTTCTTGCAAGCGACGGTCGAACCGAATTCTTTTTTTTTTTTTTTTTTGATATTATTACTCACTGCGCAAAGAAAATTCCCACCATTTTATTGTGTATTCGTCCGCTGTAATTACGTATGCCTCTCCACACGCGAAAGCATATTTGCATACATTATACCGTCGTTTGGTCGCATAATTCTAAATTGAATTTTCTCCGCGTGCTAAATTTATCGTCCCTCTTTTTCCTATAATTACGATCGCGCGCGAAAATTTGCGAAGCGAATAATTCCCGTGCGTTTCAACTGTCTCCCGTTCTTAAATTATTTTACACCTACAACATTTGTCTCCAAACTACAAATCGCCTTTCAATTCGTAAAAGAAATATAGCTGTGACAAAGTCATAGTGTGATTATAATTACGCGATATGCGAAATATTTATTTCAACGTGTTTCTCATAAATTACTCAAAAATAATTCTGAAAAAATCACACGTGTATATTTGTTAGCTCTAGCTCGATAAAACAGATAAAAATTGTTCAAAAAAATTTTAATAACCAAATAAATGATCAAATGCCATTAATCGTCCCCCCCGAGAAATAATTTCAAGAACGTCTCTCTTCCGTCACGTTCCCTCTTTAAAACCGTGAGAATTTTTCACGATAATGCATCATCTGACACGTCCTCCCGATAAAATGACGGCCACCCCGGCCAAAAATGAACAATGACCCGCTATTTTTTTCCCTCCATCTTCAGACACCAACGTACGCGCGCGCCCGTGTGCGCGCAACGAGACCACGAGACACAAACTCTCGTCGCGTCAATTCGCCGATTACGACCGGCGGTCCTGGCCCCCGCGGCGCATTAATTAATAATCTACGATACAGAAGAGGGGGGGGGGGAGAGGCGATCGTTATCGGTGTGTACCAACACTTTTCCAAAAGCGTGGTCGCCTGCAATGGCGCGCCGTGTTTTGAGATATCGTTGCGCCCGCTGATAAATAAATTTGCCGCTCGTGGCCATTTGCCGCGAGCGTGTTTCACCCTGCCCGTGGCTATTTTTCTTCTTTTTTTTTTTTTTACCTTCTTTCCCAGCCGAAGTTCATTTAATTTGAAAATTAGAATTTGTTTCGCACTTGAGAGGAATATTTCACGGATGGAACAACTTCGCGTGGAAATGATTTATATTTGTGCGAATTAATTTTGTTTCGACGTCCGATAAAGAGGGAAATAAAAATTTGAGCGAAGGGGATGAGAAGTGGATGATTGAAGTGAAGGTGGACGCGCGAAAGAGCAGTAGATCGTGAACCGTAGATTGGCATTGGTATTCTACGGCGAATGAATTCTACGAAAATTCAACGACGCGTAAGGGGGATTCCATTGCTTTTTGAAAAGGGATGAAAATACTGCCCTCGAAATAGTTTGTGCGCCCTGTATTCGTCCTGTTTTCGTAAGTTTATGTAAGTTCTTCTTTCCCGTAAAAAAAAAAAAGAAAAGCGAGGAAAATAATAAAAAGGAGGGAAACGCTTCTGATAAATAAAATGAAAAAGAGAAACTTACCAAACAAATTTCTAAGAAAAATAACATTTTGTTATAAATTTTGCAACGTCCACGTTATTGGTTTTTTTTTTTCTTTAATTCTCCACGATCGAATTACTACCACAGAATGTAAAGAGACAAAGATTCTATCAGCGAGTTTCGATCCATCATGATCGATCAAAAATTCATCGATTTTAAATGCACCGTCGACCAAACTCGCCTCCGAAATTACACCGGTGATTTTTCCTCTCTTTCTCTCTCCCTTTCTCTCTCTCTTTGCGCGACGAAAGCTTCGACGAGGCAAAAGCGCGAAACGTCCCCATTTCGATTGGCAAACCGAGGCGATCGGTAATGGCTGGCGAAGCGGCGAGCAAATTTGTCGCGCGGCAGCAGCGTGACTGCGTTTCGTTGCCGGGTTTCGGTTCGATTCTTTCAACGGCCGTGTCGATCGAACAAGACACACGGGGGGAGAGGGATCCGCACGTAACTCCGCGTGGCTGGAAAAACCAATGTTTACCGGACAGAGAAATTAAACTGAAGCTTGTGTCAATATCGTTGTCGGCTTTCGTCGCTGTTTCCGGCCGGTTCGCACCTGTGTCACCTTTTTCCACGCCGGCGCGTAATCGTTTTGGCCAATTCTCGCGGAAAAAAATTATTCCCTCGTTCGCGTCGCGAAATTCGTTCGATTCGCCCGTTTCAGAAAGAATTTCCTTTTCCTTTCTCGTTGTTTCTCTCTCTCTCTGTTTTTTTTTTTTTGTTTTTCAAATTTCAAACTTTTTTAAAAGGTTTTTTAATTTTTACTATCTATCGATCTCTGTTCTGCTGAAGAATGAAAACACGCAAAGAGAGAGAGAAGAAGCAGAGCCACGAAAAATGCGAGAGAAAGATCAAATCCGACTGCGACCGTTTCCGGAATGGTTAAAGGAGGTCCATTGAAGAGGACATTTCTATGCGCGTGCATTCACGTTCCGATTGACGATTTTCGTTTTGATCCTCGAGAGGAGAGGAACCTTCTGCCGGACTTTTCGGGGCACCGGCGTGCGCGGCGTCCTTCCTCGTGTTCCTTTCCGTCCTGTCCATTTCTATCGGGAGCTTTCCCGATTATCGGTGACCCACCACCTTTGTGCACACGCCGAGCGATCGCCGGGCACAATGCCCGCCACAATGCCGTTGCACCCAGCCGTAAAACCATAGACTCTCTCTCCGGGGAATCGTGAAACGACCCGAAACTACTCGCGACTTATACCTACATACGTGTGCACGTAGGCGAGTACGTTGCGTAGCGCGAATAGCTCGAACGAACCTATTAATTCTTTGATCTCGGCGAACGTGGCGCGGAGAATGTTCTTTGTAGTTTGAACGTTTGAAAGGTGATGTACTTTCGCGAACGTTTATTGCAAAATGTTTGCGTGGCTCGTGGATTTTCCGTTGCGAATCCTCTCTTTTCAGCGAGAGATCTAACTTTCTCTCTCTCTCTCTCTCTCGAGTCAAATCAATTTTTTCACATTACCGAATATCAAAATTTTTTTTTTAATCAAAGGTAAACGTGAAATTGCTGTCGTAATAATTTCTCGCGATTGTTTAAACTTGAACCGCTCGAAACTTTTTCATTGAAAACTTCTTCGACAATGATAATACGTTCCTTTCTGAGATATTTCTTCAATAAAAGCGCGGACGTTGTTATTGACACGACGCGAGATAAAATGTTGCACACTTTTGCGAATTCAATTATCAATTTCACGTTTGTCAATCGTAGCTCGCTTGGTTATCGATGTTGCGTTTGTCTATTGACAGAAATTTCTGAAATCGGGTACGACGGGCCTTGACACAATCTATATTTATATTCACATGTGATACACGCATGTACTGTGCTTTTCCTTTTGTTTTTAATCAGTCTTGAACTATAGTCGCTTGCAATTCATCGGATGCCTCTTCTGCCTATTATGAATCGCAATTTTTTTAACAAAATCTGTGGACAGCGTTATAGTTTGTTGGCTCGCCAAATGTAAATTGGTCATTTTGGCCAATTTGGTAGTTCTAGTCGAATCGAACAAAGAGAGACTGTTCGCCTCACAGTTTCGTTCGAAGTAGAGAATAAATTATAATTGAAATCGGCGACGAATTACTGTTTTCACACGTGCTCGCTGGTAAACCGACACGCATTGAGCAGGAAGAGAGATCGCGAACGGTGGAAAAATGTGTGTTGCGCGTGTATCGAGCGGCTCTCAAGAGGTCAAAAAGGTTGGACAAAGAGGTTGGCGAAACGCGCGGCGCGAGATGAAAGGGCGGGCACCGGGTGAACGCGTATCGTGGCGAATAATTTAAAGTAATTAAAACCGGGTCCGAGCGGTAATCCAGCTCGACGAATTTCATTTCGGCGCGGCCGTTGTTTCCGCGCTGCCCTGTTTCGAGAATCTGCGCGAAACACGCGCGAAACGCTATTGGAACGCGCGCGAACTACGTCGTCGGAAAAATTGATGTTTCGATCGTCACGCGACTGTGTTTCCCTATTGCTGCTTTTTATTATGTCGTGAATGATATATGATGCTCCGGCAAGGTCTTAAACGACTTCATGTTTGATTTAACGTTGATGAAACTTTAGAAAGAGGGCACGAAGTACGGTGAAATTTTTAGTATGAATTCTTGCAATTATTGAACGAGTTAGCAGAGTGAATGTTTGTACAAGTTTGTACTTTCGTCGAGGTTACCAGCGACGAAGTTGAACTTGAATCGACCACGCAAATTATCATAGTTTTTACACGTTGTACTTGTTCCTTCACGTGTCTACGCCAGCAATATATTGTTTGCACTTTATGTATTTTTAGCTTTGTCTATATATTTCTTTCAGTTGATATCCAGTCAGTACA
This sequence comes from Frieseomelitta varia, assembly GCF_011392965.1. Taxonomy (NCBI): domain Eukaryota; kingdom Metazoa; phylum Arthropoda; class Insecta; order Hymenoptera; family Apidae; genus Frieseomelitta; species Frieseomelitta varia. The sequence continues at coordinate 15,738 of NW_025108656.1, forward strand.
TGTAGCAGCTGTTTGATAAAAATGTTGCGAAATGGATCGAGTGTAGAAATTGAGTTGGAAAGTATACAAATGCAAATGTGAAATTGCAATGTAAATGTAAATAATGTAAAAGAAATGGTTAAAAAATATTTCTACAATTATTCTTGTCTTTTGCTATATATATTTTTTTATTTGATATCTAGTCACTAAATCTAGCATTAGTTTGATAAAAATGTTGTGAAATGAATTGAGAGTTGTAAAATGCGGATATGAATTTCTGTAAATTTAATACTTGCATCTGGTAAAAAAAATAAGTGTATATTTTAGATAATTTCATCGTGTATGTACGAAAAAAAAATTTTTGTAGACATTATTGTCGGAATATTGCAGAACGCGGTCAAGTATGTTTCATTGACGAATATTAAACTGAACACATTTCCTTCTCCAACATTTTTACACTGTAGTGCATTCAGTTGTTTTAACGGATGACATTTCATCTTACTTTTATTACTTTTTAAATATTTGGTTTACAGACCGTTCATCTTTCAGGGAGCCAGTAGAAAATCAATAGAAACTGTAGTTCAAAAATTACACGTCGTGGTGTTTAGCTTTCGATATTTTCAAAGGAGCTTCTTCGTGAGAAGATTATTTCATCGAAGTAAGTTCGAATGTTTCTAGCAACGCTCAGATACCATGCTGATCAATTACACGAATCAAAATGCACACAGGGGATGACAATTAGAGATTTTAAATTTCTCTTGTAAAATCTACGATCTTGTAATTCCGTGCAATTTGTACAAAAATATCTATTTTTCAGACGTCGAACACTACTATATATATATATATATATATATTTCGATGAAGTTGATCAATTTGACTCCCTATATTCACATTACACTAATTAATTTACATCCACTTTAAAAGCTATCGCGAATCTTCGTGAAGAAACACAACGAAACTACGTCGTTTCCCAAGATCAGACAAACGCAGAAAAGCCTAATTACGCACGAGAATAGAGAAAAAAAAAAAAAAAAGAAAAGAAGTAAGAAACATTTTACCATCCAGATGTGTACACGCGTATACCTCTCTGCCTCAACTTCAACTTCACACCGGAGACTGGGAACGTAAAAAAAAAAAAAAAAAAAAAATCTCGTCACCTGTCCCACTTTCCACGCTCGCTGTCCACCTGAATGCCCATCGCGCCCCATCTTCCGAGCAATTTAAAAATCCGCCGCCGCTCTTGAAACTGTCTTTCTCACTCATTCTCTCTTTTTCTCCGAGCTGAAACCTGCCCAAACAAACCGACACTCGCTCTCTCACTCTCTTTCCTCCCCTGGTCTCTCCATTCATCCGAATGAGCGTTCCGCTCGGTGGTCGCGTGTTGCACGTCGCACGTTGGGGAAAAATTTCGATCGGCGAACAGAGGAGGATCCGGCGCGGCGGTTGGAACGTTAGCGGCGCGCAGCCGGTGTCAGCGTTGTACGCGCCGCCTCTCTCCTCGGGTAGTACGCGTCGCCGCGCGCGTAGTACGGTCCGGAGCGGAGAGAGCAGCAGCAAGCCGTGTGCCGGCGGTTGAATATAGCGTCGCGGATGGGTCGATAACGCGCAACTCTCTCGTTCATCGCGGAGTCGCCGATGCCACGCTGTAGCGCTCCTAAGCCGAGCTTTCCTCTCATTCCGTCGTAAGCCCGCACTCTGGCACATCCATCCGCTGCCGCCGCCAAAACCAGACCAGACCAAACCAGACCAGACCAGACCAGACCAGACTGACCGATCGACCGATCGACCGATCTCCGCCACTGTATCATCTACTTACTGGCTGACGTCTCTCGCGAGTCCGTGCCTCGTCGAACAGTCGTGCGACGAAAAATCGCACGTCGGCCAGTTTCAAGTGTGATTTCGCCTCCAAGTGTGACGATTCTGTTGCTGAGTCGACTGTTCAAAGTGAACGCATAGTCTGGATAGTAGGAAGAGAGAGAGAGAGAGAGAGAGAGAGAGAGAAATCCGCTGCTTCAGTGAAAGGAGTCTGACCAGATTTCCGGCCGGCCAAGGTCAGCCTCGCGCGGATCATCGCGCTTTTCTTACAGCGGACGCGTGCCTGGCGCACGCGAAACGCCGCCAGGTGTTGATTAACAGGTTGTTGCCGCGGAGCCGCTTTGTCGTCGCGCGTCGCGGAGGCCGGGCATACTTTTCCACTTGCCCGGCCCGGTGGTCCCCTTCGGTTTCCGCGCTCGGATTCCGCGGATATCGCGCGCGTGCGAATGGAAATCCAGCTGGCGAAAACCGGGTGGTGTTGGTGAGTAACAACCGGGTGGTGGCCAGATATATACCAAGAGGTGGGAATGGATCGACGAGATTCATCGGCTCTCGTCGATCGATCGGTGAATCGAGCCGTGACTCGCCGCGATTCGTAGACGACGAATGAACCGGGCAGACGTGTGATTCGCGCGTGTCCAGGCGTTTCGACCAGGCGTCGTCGCTGACAAATGGAGCATCGGTGCAGGGAAGAGGACACACGGGCAACGAGGAACGACGCGCAATGAAAGCGATCGCTAGTCGATCGACGCGACGTCGCCCGATCGATCCCTCTCTCATCCGTCGCGTGCGACTCGTCCGATCCGCGGGATAGAGGCTCGTCTGACCGGTGCGATCTCTCGGACAGAGGCTGGATAGATTCGTGTGCTCGCGAGTGTCGCGCTGCGTCCGTGGTTGCGTCGTTGACGTGTGTCAGTCGGTGACGAGTCGCTGGCAGATACGTAGATTTCGTCTCTCTACGATGCTACGGGTTGTGTTCGAGTTGGGCAACGTTGCTCTCGATACTGACTTTCGCCCGAATGCCCGAGTCGTGCAGCAGATAGTTTCGCGCCGTTGAACTCGAGAGGCAAGAAGATCCGGCCGTGTCCAGATCATCCGTTGGATGAGTGAGAAACCGTCGGTGAAACGTCGCGCGAATCAATCGTCGGTCGAAAACGGTTCGAACAACGAAGTGTCGAGCGAATAGTGGCAAAGTGGCACGGCTCTTCCAGCAATCCTCCCGGCGAGAATCCTCGACTGTACAACATCCTCGTGTTTCACCAGTGTGAATGTTCCGGCCAGTGTGCGCGCACGACGGTCGATGCTCGAGCGTCGTCGGTTTCACGAGCGCTCGAGAACGTTAATGCCCGCGGCCGGCCGGCGATTAAAGACGTCGCCGCCGCTTCCGTCAGCTGCGTGTTTGCGGTGCTGGCCCAACGGATGTTCCCCCGGTTGGAGGATTCCGTGGCCACGAGCGTGTTGTTGTTGCTGTTGTTGTTGTTCCAGCGTGCGGATCGCGCGAGCGCTGTGAACGATAACCAGTGTCATTTGCCAGCCGGCCGATCGTGCGATCGTCGTCGTCGTCGTCGTCGTCGTCGTCGTCCTGCGTGCTTTCTGGCGTGGTTGAATCGCCAAGCCGCGAAACATTAGTGCCCCACGGGAAAATGAGGAGATCCTGTTCGTTCTTCATCTCAAGGTAGGACCGCCAGAACGTTTCTCCTTCTTTCTGTCATTTGCGTTATTTCCGCGCCTTCTTTAGGTTTAGACTCTTCGTCCTCTTTTCGTTTCATCGACTTTACGCAACTTTTCTTCCGTTTTTTTTTTTTTTTTTTTTTTTGATTCTGCGAACTGGATGGATCCTGAAATGACAAATTCCTCCCTTTGAGGGGGGGAGGACCGACTTATCTCCGCCGCGTACCGTGGCCTCTCGCGTGAACTTTAATGGCACCCGCTCGCGTTACGGGGATAATCCGATGCGTCGTGTGCTTGGGTGCCTCTTGAAAACCTTTGGAGATAGCACGCGATCGTCCAGGAATTCGCGTCGACGGTGAATTTTAATGGGTGGATTTTTTCATTGGCTGTCCGACTTTGTTGGATACAGCAGTGATAACGACGAGTTTAGAACTTTCCTTGGTCTTTCGAAGCGACTTTTGCCACAGTGATTGTGCAACTCGTTGCTTGGACTTCTTTTTTTCATTCTAAGGAACACGGGAATCGAAGTCATTTTCGTTGACGAAACTTTCACTCGACAGATTGTTCTCTGGTCCAGTATCGAAATACGACACATTTATGAAGTAATGAAAGCAAACAAAAAAATACCGAGCCAAACCAGTGTAGTCTGGTGAAAAGGAAATCACAAAAATTTAATTTCAAATGATAATTACAAAATTGTACGAATAGACGAAGAAATAGAAGTTGGAAGGAAATTCAGGAAAGTCGTAAGAAATACCTTCGAAAGATAGATGAATCAGACAAGAAAAGACTGTCATCTACAGTGATTCGAAGCCTGCTGAAGTTTAAAAAAAAAAAAAAAAAAAAAAACGGAAATCATAAAAATTTAGCTTCAAATGATAATTACAACATTGAAACAGAATAGATAAATAGAAAATTAGGAAAATAGATAAATCGTGGTCTCTGAAAGAGTTACATCACCGAAAGATCGTCGTCATCGAGACAGTGATTCGACCTTCGCAAAAAGTAACGCTAAAATCCCCTGGTCACTGGTAGATCGATTTACGAGGACGAACACGCCGAAACAACAGCGGGCGCCAATTCATCTTGACGCCCACGTATCGCGAGGAACGTGCATTTTTTCCCCTTCCCCGAGGCACGAATCCTGTCCGTCAAAGAAGCTAAACGTCCACTTCGATGGCGCGTCGCGTGATTAATACCCCGCTCCGTCATTCCCTTTCCGATGATTTTCTTTTCTTTCTTCTTACGCAACCGGTGGAATGCGATGCCCACCGCGAAACACCGCGGCACGGATGTTTCTTCTCTCCTGTCCTGTAATTAACTGGCACCGCGAGCACGCACGTCAAACGACGTTTCGACGGCCGCAGAAACCCGCTGTCGCCCTTAACCGCGAGAATTTTGTCCCCGAATCCGTTCATCATCTGATCCTTCGTATCAAGTTTCGTGCAATCAGAGAAATTTAATTGCCCCTCGAATATCTTCGGAACGCTGTGGATTCAATCAAAGTAATTCTCAGCGCGCCTTTCACCAGAGTTGATATCAAGTTGAGACGAATTTTAAAGCTCGAAAGAATCTTGGAATGTCTGAAGTAATTTTGTAAGTCTTGAATGAAAATTTGCGAATAAATCTGTTGAAAGTAATTGACGATGAAGTTTGTAATAGGTGCATTGTAAGTGTTCCTAGTGAATTTGTAAACACAATTTGTTGCAATTATAAAATTCAACGAACGACACTACTGGTGATCAAACCAAAATTTTTCTTTCGTTTCGATGTGCTTCTGTTGCTTCTTTCATTTTTTTTATTTCGAGGATGAATCGCCGCGCTGCGAAAGAGCAGGGGAAGGCGTAAAAATTTCTAGGTCACGTATGAAAATCGCGACAAGTGTATGGGATAAAAATAATAATGGACTTTTCGTTTTATTTCGGGGCTGTTTCATCTATTATATACAGATATCGTGGCGATTTTTTATTTTCGAATCGGCTGTTTGTTCGTTTCACTGGATTTACGTTTAACGATGTTATGTTTTAATCAAAACAAGATTTCGCGTGGTTGCGTTTTTTTTTTTCATCCTTTTTTTAGTTTAGTTTTAATGTATCGCTGACGGCTATATCGGTTAAACTGAGATAGCTTTTTTTTTTTTTTTTAGAGCGAATTTTTAAAAAACAGTATACGAGAAAATCCACACTGATGGAAAATAACGTGAAATTGTTGGAAGTTGGAGGATGAAATGCATCTGAAATGGCCAATTTATCGCCATTTCAGATTTTTTTATTTGAACCTGACTTAATCTCCGATCAGGTGTAAATTCTCTTTTTTTAAATGAGCTAAAGTATAAATAAACGTATACAAGTATCGACGAAAGGATTGGCTACAGTTTTAATGCACTCGTATTTCACGCTTGGTTATTGTTGCATGCTTTGGCTACGTCGTATCATGTTAAACGACAGACACGTTCATTTTCTGTACGCAAAGTATTAAAGCACTCTTGGCAGAGTGGAAATCGGCATTAGAGAGGTGTATTAAATGTTCGAAGATTTATGTGTTTTACACATAAAACGTGTACGCGCAGACTTTTGCCAGAACGTTCGACAATGTGCAAAGATCAAGGCGAGTCGTAATTCAAGGTAAACGGCAAATTTCTCGAATCGTTGGAAGAATAACGAAGAAAAGAAAAAATTTCAACACTCTGATATTTTACCCAGGTTAGAATTCAACCTTTCATTTCGTGCCTGGGTCCAAACTTTCGCTCTGTGTCTAAACAATACTTTCCACTTGCACGTCGAACACGTAGTGTACAAGAAAGAAGAGAACTGAACGCGAATCTCAGCGCGACAAACTCCAATCCGCGCGCGGTGAAACTTCTTAATCACCGTTCTTCGAATTCCCAATCCAATCTCAATTTAACGAGAGCCGTTCTCACTTCTTTAAAAAAAAAAAAAAGTCCAGAGGAGAAGGCTCGAAACGTATCTTTCCGATCCGCGCAACGCGCAGCGGAAATAAAGGAAGCAGGAACCTCGGATTCTCGTTTAAACGATCCAACTTTCTTTTTTTTCTATCGCCGTTCTCTTTTCGGACGAAACGAAAAAGAAGAAGAAGAAGAGGAAGAAGAAGCTGTAAATCGTCGCCCGTTTACCCGGCGCGGCTTTTACGACCTACATTTTCGTGGGAAGAGCGCAGCGACGATGGGGTTGCGCCAGTTGCGAGCCAAGCGAGATCCGCAGCTAGCAAAATTTCACCAAGGCCGCCGCTCCGTAATTTCGTCGGCAAACGAAAGTAACCGATTCCGCCCAGCTTGCCGACATATATCTCGCTGGGTGAACGCAACGCTTCTCTCACGAGAGCTGGCCCGCTGTGAAAACAACGGGAGCCGAGAGCCTTGGCCACTTTGAAGCGCGGATGCAACGCGCAACGCTCGCGCAGTGACAACCGCTTTGGTTACTTTAAACAAACGCGATCAAAGAAACAGGTGCCACGTCGGGGAAACGTGTCGACAACGATGTTTCTTCGTCACGGGGGCGTTTCAGGTCCGCGGCCTGAAAAAGCCACTTCGCGGAACTGGCCGAACAAGCAGAACGGCCATTCTCGCTTGTACGATATTTTCGAATATACGCCTGAAAACACGCTTGTACAGTGAATCGCTGGGCTTTAGTGGCGTTCGAGAGCAGGTTTATTTGGACTGTGCCGTTTCTGTCATTATTAATCGAAGGATTATTTGTTTTTGCATTTTTCTTTTTTTCTTCGAGACAATTCTCCGGGAGAGAAGTTTTTCTATTAACTTGGGATTGCTCGAGTAATTGACGCCCCTTCTTCTCGCGTGTTTTGACAAAGGATTTCGAAAGATGAAACAGACAGTGGTTGGATGAATTGGAATATAAACACTGTTAATCGGAATAAAGGCGAATGAATGTGTTATTGTAGAAGCTGTCTCAGAAAACGCTGTCCAAACTTAGAAAATGCTCGACTCTTTGGAAAATCGTGATTAATCTGCAATTCTACGTAGTTGTTGAATTGAGCGTTCGAAAGATACGAGGAATTTTCCAGGCTTGAATGTGAACAGAAATTTTAATCAAGTTCTCCAAACTTCTTCGAGTTCTAAGCGTAAAGCAAGTTTGGAATATTTGGCTCTTCAGCGTGATTAAAAGAAGCAAGTTTCTGCGAGATGAAAGTTGTGGTTTTTCGTGAAAGAGAGCACTTGATTTCTAACCTTTATGGATTATGAAGAGCGTAATATATTAGGTTGAAGTATTTTGGAAGTAAAAACGTAAGCCCGGACCCGTGTTATTTTCGAAAATAACCGTAGTAAACATCGTTGATATCATAGGGCGACTGTGCAAATGGTAACTGTACGCTAGACCATGCCCAAAATCAATTGACCGCTCAAGGCCACTACTCCCACTACAAATGACGTCACAAGTGACCCTTTCCTGAATACACTGAATATTCTGAATTTACCAACACGAACTTCAATATGATGCAATCCATCCGAAAACATCAACCTTCGAATTTACATACGTCTCCTCTATCTTTTTTTTCTTTCTCTTTTTTTAGGAGGCAATTGGATTTTATTGAAGCACTTTCTTTTTATAGTTATATCGTGTGATACAAATAATCGGCGGAAGGATGAATTTTCTCGTATTTTTCTTTCTGTTGTTCACTTTTGAAACTTAAGATGGATTAAATTGTATGAAATTCTTTTCATCTACTTTCTTAATATCTCTTCCACTGAAACATCAAACATAATGAAATTTGATGACTAGCTTCTTCTCCAACCTCTTCTATTCAAAGTAGAAAAACCAGCGAAAAATTCTAATTTTAATAATTTCCAATCTAGTGAAACAACTCCACCAACATAGCAAATTACACGTGCAACTCGTGAGATCATGTTTCCTTCGATTTTTCTTTCTCGACACATTCGATCCATCGGAATCATCAATCTCTCGACTTCTTTTCGCTTGAAATAAAAAGATAAAAGGAAACAGCGATAAAAACTGGACGTAGCTATCGATTGTAACTATCGAATATTTTCGAAAATCCACGAGCCACGTAACTTTAACAATTCCGAATCTAATCACTAGTACGATAGATTACCTACGTTTAGCTATGTTTATGATTTATAAAATTATCTTTTCTCCAATTTTTGAAACATTTCTCCTCCATTCGACCCATGTTTTCTTCAATCTCTCCAATTTTCTTTCGTTCGAAAGACAATTCACGAGTTTTATTAATTCTCAACTATATCTTAGAGAGTCGTCTCCTCCGATTTCTCAGTTTCTCTCGCACTTGAAACAAAAGGAGTATCAAAACGAAGTAACAGACACCGAATAGTGGTCCTTCGTTTTTACGAATATTTTCCACTCCGAACAACTCCGAATCTAATTACTAACATATAATGGATTAGATATATTCAAGTTAAAAAATTATCTTTCCTCCAGTGTCTCTGAACATCTCTCCTCCATTCGACCCATGTTGTTCTCAATCTCTCCACTTCTCTTCTATTGGAAGGGAAAGTATAACGAGTATATATTCACGAGTTTCGTCAATTCTCAGCAAGTTGTTCTACCAAAAAAAACCGTCATCCTCTCCGATCTCCTCGCACTTGACAACAAAAGAAACAGCAGACACTGACACGGTGGTGCTTGGTTTCCACAGAAACGAGCCGCCGACGACCAAATGTAAATTCTCGCAGCGTTCGGCGACGCGTGCGGGTCGCACACGCTCAGCTGTGCCAGCGTGAAAATCAATCAAAATCGGAACGTCATCGCGGAACGTCGCGTCGGGCATGCGAATTCGCACGCGTGCGCGAGCCGTGCGTCGCGCCGCCGCTTGGCACCGCGTTCGCGAGACCACGAGATGGTATCGCGAGCTATCGAGCTTCGATTTTGCGTCTCGTTGCCGCGAATGTCGCCAGATTTTCGTAATAACGTCACGTACACAACCACGTACACGACCACGTCGCCCCGCGGATCAAAGGAGGAAGCTCTGCTCTACCAGCGATTCGTGCTTTTAATTTAGCTCACGAACCATTTGGCCATCCCTGGGGCTACCGCCGCGAACGTGTCCGGGTTATCCTTATACAGAAATAACAAGGGACTCGAAATTTCACAAGCCTAGTTTTTCGAACTACGTGTGCTCCCCCCTGTTCAGCCCGGTGGTCTGCTGTTGGCCTTGGCGATGACGACGAATTTTATACTTCTTCTCGTGGAGGGTCTCGACAGTATCGTTATTATCGTTTCGTACGTTTGCGATTGTTGTAAATATAGTAATAGAACAGGAACACGACTTCAGTAGTAATGTTGTAAATAGAACAGGAAAGCGACTTCAGTAATAGTAAGAACGTCGAGTCGAGTGTAAAACGTGTCCAGAACATAAAGTAAATAAAGTAAGTCACAGAAAATTGTGAAATCTGACTGTTCATTATAAAAATGCCCAACGTCGACAACTTTAAAACACAGTGATCTCGTTAAGGGATTTTCGATAAGGTTAGCTTGGGTTTTCTCAATTTTAATTTTCAATATTTGTCGTAGACGATACAATTTTCGTAACAGTACGATTTGAGGATCTTTTGTTGCGTAGAGCATCGTTGAGATTAATTTGAGAGAATGAATCTGGGACTCTGTTATCGTAGAAGATTGTTTGGTCAAATTATAAACGAAAAAAGATTTGAAATATTATAAAGATGTGATAATCATCTGTCGTTGAAAATTCATTCAACAAACAGAGAGTATCCTTAAACGTTACATTTTGTATTGATATCAACCAAAGCAGTTGAGAGTTTTTTTCGTCTCGCGATTCGAAATGCAAAACGATGCTCCATTTGAACAGAGTATCTCGTCCGTGCGGTTCGTTAGTCAAGTCAAATCATTCTTTTCAATGTTTCAAAAGAGGCGACGTGTTTTAGCAGTATTTTAAACAACAAAAAGGAAAGGGAAAAAAGGAAAAAGAAGAAGAAAGTCCTCTTGACGTTTTCACCTGACATCTCAGCCAGCGTGCTCCTTTTCCGTGAAAAGAATTTTTTTTTTCCGCTTCTTCTCGGAAGAACTTTCTCTTTTCAGATTCTTTTAGACGTCTTCGGTTTTCTTGCCCTTTTGTCTCTCTCTCTCTCTCTCTTTTTCTCTATCTCTGAGAATCCTCCCTCTCAAAGCCGCGCGAGCGCAAATGGATTTTCTCAGAATTTTTCTCTCGCTCTCTTGATATTTTCCTCACTTTCGTCATCCCTCTCTTTCGAAAACCCTACTTGAATTCAGCGATTTCCCAAAGTACGAGGTGTCTTTACCTCGCCGTTGTCGAATCCATCTCGAATCGTTTCGGTTTTGTTACCTCGCCAAGGGAAGTTTACACTTCGGCGACATGTATAATTCAAGTCGCCGATGTTGAAACGAAGAGACGTTCTGTGCTCAAATTCTCGAAGAAATACAATCTCTACGCGGTTTTCCTTTTTTTTTTTTATTATTATCATTATCTATGCGTCAGAAATTATCAATTGGCATCTGAGTTTTAAAATACGAATTTTTCGTTCTTTCAAAGTTTTAAAGGCAATGCCAGGACGGAAATGGAAAGTATTTGCAGTGTAAAAGATTCTTTCAAGACACGAATCTATGTTTAAGAGAAATTTCATTCACTGGAGAGTGTATGTGCACTATGTAATGTGCTACTAAATGATATTTAAAATTTCCAGAAGAAATGAAATAAAATTCCAAAGAAATATTTTCGTAATATTTTCATCGTCTTTTGTGATTTTCGTGACATTGAAGCACGTGAAATAATTTCTATCAGCGTGCAGTTCACAAGGAACGACCGATTACTCGCTGACCGATGTTCGACTATCTGTTTGCTTTCACGTAGAATTCGAATCTTTAACATTACTCTCGAAAACGTCGAAACTGTCATCGGCATGCGTTGTACTTTTTCGCCGCATTTTTCGCTGTGCTAGACACCAGCTGTCTGACCGTTCCGTTCGTATCACTTTTGGAAACTTTCCTCCAAATTCAGGAACGCGTCTCTTTCACGAACGCACTCGTCTGCCAAGCACATTTGGATAATTCGCTCTGATAAGTTTATCAGACACTTGTAGATTTCGTTTCTGAGCTTGAGCTCTCTGGTTTTGTGAAAGTTTAATGATAGAAGTAGAAACAGTAACGTCAGAATTCGTACATGAACGTACATATGTTACGAAAATAATAATTGCATAAGATAGTATACTTTATGAAAGAATATGATTCCTTCATAACGTAATACGCATCGTAAGATAATTCTGAAATAAGGAACATATCATGAAAGGAAGTAACACAGAAATCAAAATGAAAAGCACGAGGTTCTACATTTATTTAAATATTATATAAAAAATTATTTATGCGTGTGAAAGCTCAGAGCTACAAATTCAGAAACTTTCAATGCAAAAATGCTGAAAAAGAATTCTGTTAACAATAATGTATCACATCGATACAGATATATTCTTTTGAATTTTAAATGCAAAAAGGAGAGTTCGCCTTTTGAAACGAACGTTTTCTTCGGTTTGTGAATGAATCTGACATCCACACACCCTTGATTAATCGTTCGAAAAGAGAGTACGACGAGAAAGTTTCACACAATCGAGCGTAACGTTAATATACTTTGAATTTCAAACAGATCAGTAGCAGAAAATGTGCAAGTTTGACGGCTGCGTAGCAATTTGATGGCCGACTGCGCCTTGCGCATATTTGCCCGTTTGAAGCGCAATACCCTCGCCTAATGCAATGTGAATCGGAATATCGGTTTTATTCTCATGTAATTGGAAACTTATTTGTTATTTGGCAATAACTGTTTCGAAAGAACGATAAGCTTTGGCTGACATAACAAGTGGATAGGAAACTTCCATAGCCCGGGGGATAGTAAAGGAATATCGATGGATAAACCGCTGGAAGAGCAGCCAGCGAAGAACTAAAATTATCGTCCGAATTATCCAATGGGCTCTGCTTTGAAATTAAACGGAGGGATCCTCGTCGAAAGTGAATTATCGAGCAGGTATTCTACGCTCGCGCTGATGTAAATACATGAACAACGACGTATAAATATCGTTCGAAAGTTCACATAGTTCGTGGGGTACAGGTATAGTCGTACTAGGTCTTTTTCAACGAGTATCGTACGACATACCGTGCTTCATGGTGCTTTTTTCCGCGACTTTTTCCTCCCTTTCTCATAACCGTGCCGGAATTGAATATGGAAGATACGAATCGCGATTCTCGTTTCGCCGAGTTGCAGCTACATCAACTATATACCTCTGCATTTTTGCCTCCATACTTCTGATAATATCGACGCTTCAATCAAGAAAACATAACTCCCACCCGTACCGACCGGCCAGTTTTTGGCTTTGCCGAGTGAATCAGTTTCGTTTATTTATGCCAATGTAACGTTCCTGACACGCGACACGAGTGAGAATGAAATGCGAAGAAACTAAACCGGAATGCGAGAGACGGTAAATTAAATGAGAGTTTAATGCACATCTAAATGGAAAGTTCTGCAGCATGAGTTTGAACTGATCAATTGATAAAATAGAGTGAAACAATTAATTGACATCGTCGGCCAAAAGTTTGGAATCACTGACATCTTAAAACACACGAGAAATTTCATGCACTTTTCTATTGACTCGAAAAGAATTACTATTCACACTTGTGGCTGTTTGAAAATAACAACAACAACAGCTCGAAGTTTTAAAAACTCGAATCTTTGATCGAATCCAATCTAATCCTAATCTGGCTAACATTAAGAAACTCTAAGCTAAAAATAAGCTACTAATCTACAAAATTATAATTAAACCTATTTGGACATACCGGATCTACAAATCTGGAGCATGGCAGCCAAGTCGAACAAAAAAGATAGAAAATCCATTACAATCCAATGACAATATATATCAGAATATCAGAAACGATGGCATAAGAAGACACCCTAGGAATACCAACCATTAAAGAGGAAATACTAAAGCGCGCAAGGACACATCAACACAAAATCAAAAATCACAGGAACCCCCTGGCAAAAGACTGTTGCTCCCTACTACTCAGAAAACTGAAAATGAAACACCCGCTAGACCTTACTGATTAACAAATGGAATACAGCCAAACATAAAACGGAACTAATCCCATAAAAAAGACTAGTGATTGCCGATAACTCTGTTGAAATCCACACGATCTCAAACAATAATAATATAAAAAATGAAAATAATTGTAACTGAACAATTAGACTCATACACGTGGAACAGATAAAAAAAAAAATCTAATCCTAACAACAAAATATCTGCAACAGAATGTAACGTTTACTAGATGAAACAAGATTCCATTTCTTTGATAAACGTTCATAAATCTGCAGTCCAACCAAGATCGCATTTCGGCAACGAACTCGATCGAACTCGATCGTCGAGATACCGATCGAACGAAGCGTTCCTATCGTCGAGTTGCACTCGGTTCGCAGCTGTCCCGACGTGACAACAGCAGACACACAAAGTTAATCGAGCAGCACCGTTACGCAAACACACCCGCCACCGATCTATGTTTAGTCAAACGGCGCAGATTAGAATCGTATTTTCGTGCTGGAACGTGGACACGGCCGCCACTTTTGAAATATGCCGTCCGACGTTGAAGAACGTTCGTTACGCGGCGACTCGACTCGATTGTTCAACGTTGCTCGTCAACCTAATGGTTGGCGATTCGGTCGCGACGAGTAAAATGCGGCCAGAACGAAGAATCTTGGACTTTCGTAAATCGAGAGATCACGTATGCGAAGATGTAACTTCGATCTTTGTAATAGAGATCATTTCGATTTCGAACATTTGGTATTTTGTGAATTCGTATCCAAGTGTGATGGAAAGGAATAAAAAAATAATTAATTCTCACAACTCGGGCCAATTTGATGCATCGCAATCTATCTAACTCGTGTGTCAGAAATGGTCAGGTGGTCCAAAACCAGCTTTAAATATCTATCTTGCAATAAATATGTTTCACATTTTTTAATATTTTACATTTAACATATTTATTTTACACTTAACATAACTTATGAATATAAATATGAAGTGAATATGAATACGAATATACGAATACGAAGTGAATTTTACATTCAATTTCGGCTTAGAAATGAATCATTACGTTTGATTCTTATTTATCAATTAAATATAAGTACTCGTTGTATAATCAATACTTATACTCGATAATATATCACGAAGCATGAAATACAGTGTAAAAATATAAAAATTATGAAAAGATAACAATTTCAGAATCATGAAAATAATGTATTTCAGACAATATATATCGTAATTAATTACAAATATCCCAATAAAATTCGTTCTGCAAAATTCCCAAGAACAAACTTCCAGCGATCGAAGACAGATTATCGCTCGCAATAAAAATAGATGTTCCAATTCTAAGCCTGAGCAGCGAATCTGGCTCGTCAAAGGGAAACTGTGCGCTCGGCTCGAAGTGGTTAGCGGGCAGCCCCCCGGGCCGATTCTAATTATCAAAGTCGAGGAAAAATTACATAAACTGGGTCTTCTGTTCCTGCGGGACATCTGGGAAAGTGGCGTGATTAACCGAAATGAGCGTTCCTTCGTTCACCCTTCCGGCCGTTAGAACTTCCTTTGAGAACCCGTTCCTCCACCTCCCCATTCGAGGACGGGCCGCGTCTCTTGACTTCCGGTGTCGTTCGTGGAGAAATTCGGCGACAAAAAGGTGGCGGCCGAGCGCGAGCTCGCGTTTCAAATTCCGTGCGCCTTGGCGATTAAATCGAGAGCGTCTCTCCTCTCCTCCCCTCGACGTCGACATTAATCTTCCTTTTGCGAAGAAACGGCGTACCTGCGAATCTTTCTAACGATCGGTTCACACCCGCGCAGCGAGAGAAGCGTACGCGCGGTAAACCCTTTACGTTCCAAAACGGAAACGCGGAGTCGCAGTAAGCTTCTTAGCGAGGAAACTCGGTGAAAAACTGCGATTTTCAAAACTTGTGCTGCAACGTGTAATAATTATTGAATCGCGAATGTTGGCAACGATGATGGAGTAAGGTGTTTATTATAATATTTAGAATTTAAAAGACAAAATTTATTAAAAGACACCTCTCATTCTTTAGCTCTTGAATCGTATTTTCAATAATTTACGAGTTCATTTCCTTTCTAAATATTCTTATATTTTTTGTTACGAATAATTTACGAATTTATATTTCCCCGCATTTAAATATTTTTATATTTCTTGATCATTTTTGGTTACTTTGACCAAAGTAAAGTTTATCCACTGTTGGAGAGTGTTTGCAATTTATCATATTTCTGATTGGTGTAATATATAATATCTCCGAGTAATTTGTATTAATATATATATATATAAATAGATATTAACTAAAATTCCTAACTAATTTGGTTATTATAAAAATGTCCAATGAACATTAACGAGCGACCAAATCGAACAACTTTCTAGGCGAATTGAATAAATTAAATATATATATATTAAAGAATCAAAAATTCCACTATCAGTTCTTTCAAACTGACTTTGTTATTTTTATAAGTTATTGAATATGTTTCATCGCGTGGAACTCTAAATTGTCAAGGATGGTGAAGTGTGGACAAGAGCTATCAAGAACGGAGGGTGCTGGCAGATAGCCCTGGTCCACCCTATTCACGTCTCAAGACCACTCTGCTTAAATTCGTGATGTGTCCGATAAGAAGTTAGAATGATAAATGAGCTTGAGCTTAAGGTTTCGCGAGCCTCGCTACGCACACACAGGGAAGAAGACAGCAACCCCTAACTTCAGGACGTCGTGCTCCCTTTAGCGATATCCTGCTGAGTCCACGGTTTAAGATATTTTTATTATATCCCCCGCTGATGATTTATTAATTCTTTCCAACTGAACCTATGCTCCCGAGTAGCATTCATCACAAGTGGCTCTCGTATTTTTGGATAATTTGTGACTTTGGGAATTTTCTTAGAAAACGTACGACGTTAATTACACATTTGACTTTCGATATGACATTTAATTGTCTGACTTAAATATCCGTTGTTTTTAGCTAGAAACTATTTTTAAGACCAGTTTTAAATATTCGATTCCCTGACTTAAACACTTATTGTCCTTAATTAAGAAAAAAAGTAGAATAAACTATTTTTATTGTTCTGTCGAGATACAACAGAAAAATCCACTAAAGCACAAGTATAATATTATTATTATTTTCGCACGAAACAAGTAACAGAAATTACCACGCAAACGATCCCGGAGGAAACCATCAAACGAAGAGACGAAACACGGCCTAGCACACGTTTCACCCTAGCGAACAGCCTTCGTTTCCGTTCAAGTTCAACGCGTGTGAGATATTCTCTGTCCTGCGGAGCCAGACTCGCGCTTTAATCACGTAATTGGACAATATTTCCTCGATGGTCGGTGTTCTGTTCCGGCGGTCAACGGGGCCAAAGAGGCTTGAAGAACAAGCAGCCAGCAGCCCCGCGGCGAGGGAGCAACGCGGAGGCAGCGTTGGAAAGCGGATAAGGCCGCGCGTGACGGTGTACGCGGCATTACGGCGTAGCCTGCTTCTAACGACGTAACTCGTTGACGAGATTATAATCAACCGGCAGACATTAAAGCTGCAGGGCCGTTGGTTGGCCGCTTCTCGTTGTTCAACTTCTCTCGCCAGGCTGCCTAAGAACTGCGTTCAACGCGATCGTGCGTACGTACGCGATACGTGGAACGGACTGGTGGACGCGTGTAATTGTACGCGCGCGCGCGTGTGTGTACGTGTGTCTTGAGTACGGAGATAACGGCCGTACGTTCGCCAGAGTGGCTTTGTGCATCGGCCAGAGGTATCCTGCGAAACCGAGGGTTTGCGCGGGCTTTTCGTTAATCGCGTCAGCCCACTCGCCTTTGATCCTGGCTTACCCATAAACATCCTTTTATTGAGCCTTCGTTAGGGGGCATCGAGCGAAACTGCGGAGATGACATTGTAATCGCTGCACAAAGGACGGGTTAAATAAGAGAGAGAGAGAGAGAGAGAGAGAGAGAGAGTGGGGGGAAAAAGACGAAAATCAACAAAATCGCCGAGTGAACACCGAGAGGAGAGAAAAGGGTGCAGGCTTCCAGCGTTCGTCTCGTGTTTTGATTAAAAACTTTTCAAGGGCTCGGCGTGTTCGGCTAAATAGCTCGTTAATTCGGCCACCTCGCCTATCGAACTTTCCTCTGTCTATCGAATGATTAATCTCGTTCCGATCGGACGATGGGACTGCATCGATTATCACCGGGCTTGCTGGAAGCTTGTGGCGAGCCCTCGCGATGCTCGACGTTTGTTAGGTAACAGACGAGACGAGAATTCTTGAATTTGTCGATGGTTCACCGAGTGACTCGATGCCAAATGCAGTTCTTAACGTACAGTTGAAATACTGTAATACAGCATTTCTAATATTTCAATTCAATCGGCCTGATCTCCAAAGGAAACAAAGACTAGAGGTGAGCCGTTACGATCACTTATCCAGCGCCTCGTTGAACCGATTTCCAGCGAAATTCGAGCGATTTCTTCCCGCCGTGGTGCAGAAGAAAAAAGAAAGGGGAGGGACGGAACCGCGAGAAGCAAAGGATAGCCGATTAATCGTTGCAATTCCTTCAACCGTTCATCAATTCCGGGCTTTCTCGTTACGGGCACGCCGCGTCGACCACGAGATACCTCGCGATTCAGCTAGAAAATTACAAAGCCGGGATCAGAACGGTAGCTTTACGGGTCGGTGGGGGAGGGGAAGGGGGGGGGGGTTGGGTTAGGTAGAGCGGGAAGATTACAGGTAAGCGCATGCATCGGTCCAATTCGCCGGAAGCGAGGCGCAACGACGTTACAAACGAAAAAGTTTCGCCTCGTTGTACGTTCGTCTTTTTCACTGTCTCCCATTCGTGGTAGGTAGAGATGGGCTCGAGTGTCTCGCGTTCGATTTGAACAGTCTCTTCGGTTCCGACAAAATGTTACAAGCTGCTCGAATATTCAGTCATCGTTCATTTTAGCAAAATTGCTTCAGGCACGCGTTGCCAACCGATGAAGGTACTAATTTAACGTAATATTTAATTTAATCCGTAACTGTTAGGTTCAGGACCAAGGCGAGTTGACACGTTTTTACTTGGAATTTAATATTCTTTCGATGAAAAGAATAATACGGTTTAATTCAAGAAAATAGAGACGAGACCCTGAACGCTTCGAAACTCCTCAACACGCATGTATTATTTTAACAATTTTTCATTGGACGCATAATTTAAAAGTTATTTCAGGCGTGTGTGTTAGTTCAGAGAATCCTCGAACGTTATTGGTGGAACGTGCACACGTCAGACATACGTCGTGTATGCTGATTGCCACGATTTGAATATTATTCGCGAAAGTTTCGGATCTTGTGCACGTTAAATTAGTCGAGTGTAGAGAGTAGAAGTTGCCACGATCTAAACAAAGTTTGAAGTGTCTATTATACACACATGTATATGGTACTCGTTGCGTATTATATATTATAAAATGCATTCATTGAACACGTTGCAATTCATGAACACATCGTCGAAATGAACGCGTTGCAAGTGGCACTCACATCGAAACATTTTATTTTCAAGAAACACGTGAAACGTTACGAAACTTAGCGTTATAGCGTCAGATAGTGTTAGCGTTGTAGTATTATAACGTTAGATATTCGATGTTAGTATTAGAATTACACGGGCTTGCGATCGGAATTCGAATCAGATGCTCGACTCGACCCCATCTCTGCGCAAAGACTCTCTCTGCCGTTCTCTTTTTCCGATTTCTAGGCTGGCGAACGCGGTTGTCGCCGAACGATGGGACCGGAAATACAGCCGCACGGGCGCTGTACCGCCCTCGAAAGTTTTTATCGCGCGGCTCAAGCCTCGGGTTTACAACTTCCTCTTCTGGCCTGTTCTTGGGCGAGGGCGAGGCCGGTGCCGGCGCTAACTCGAAGCACCAGATCGTAAACTCGCGAATCAGACTGCGGGGATCCGGATCGTCGACACCGTGGATCGTCCTCGAATAATCGAAAGACTTGTTAGAGAAGTGCTCGGCTCGTTCGACCGGGGACTTTTGCACTCGTGCGCCCAGTAAATTGTCGAATATTCCCGAGGAAGATGGACCGGGATGAACGTTTGTCTTTCCAACAGCAGTTCCAGGATTTTGCTTGAGCGCGAGACTTAAATTGCCTTCGAGAGAGTGTTTCTGGATTTACGGCGAACGGTCGCGTGATTTGTGAGTAAATCAGCCGGGGAACGAGGAATTACGTTTTGACGGTGATTTTTATTTCAATTAATTTCGAGAAAGAAATCGTACGAATTTGCTCTCGTTCGTATAAATTCAATTTTAACATTTATGTTTCACTCGGTTTCGCAGCGAGACGAGGAATGGAAAATGATTAAACGCTCACTTCGTTCCTTTCTTTCTTTCTTTCTTTCTTTCTTTCGTGAGCGCGCGGAGCTTGAACAACAATACCTCAATAACAATAGCAATCAATCTTGCACCTAGAGCGCGCAGCGATGGACAACGCGATCGACCGGAATCGCTCAGCGACGATTTAAAAAGCAAAACAGCGATGAATTTTTCTTTGCAACCACCCCCATAAATCTCGTTTGCGTGGCCCGTTTCTCCCGGATGTGAGAACGCGCGCGGTTCGTTCCACGGAGGATTCGCTGCTCGCCTGTATTTATCTCGGGCTGAACGAATTTGGATCGTCATGGGGGCGAACGAAGGGCGGCACGAAGCGGAGCAGATTTTTATGAAGCAGATAATGGCGTCTGCAATTTAAATCCCGGCCAGAAGGAAAAGAAAAAGAAGAAGAAGAAGAAGAAGACGAAGAAGAGGGAAAAGAAGTTATAAACTTCGGGCTTAAGCCGCCGCGATGTTTCCGACCTAGCGGCTGAAAACCTTCGTAAAAGTGGAGGACGCAATAAGAATGACACGCCTCGAGCGTTCTTCCGCGCGGCATCGCGCGACACGTCGGTCTCACTGTCGCGAAAAAATTGCTCGTTTCGTCATTGACCCAGCATGTCGTTTGTACGAAGTGGCGTAAGTCAGGTTTGAACTTCTTTTTCCCCTTTTTGTCCACTTTCATTGAGATAGCTCGGCGTAGAAAATGGACGGTTATGACGTTGCCCCTTTGGCGATTGTGAAACACTCAGTTCAGTGTTTCAAAAGTGTTTCTTTTTTTTTTCTTTTTTTTTTTAAGAATAAAATCAGTCTATCGATGAATTTTCGAACGTAGCATTGAAATTGTTTAATATTTTGACAAAAAGTATTAATCACTAAGTTTGAATAACATTTGAATAAAATAATCGTTCGAAACATTATAATTTAGTCCAATATGATCATATTACAACTCTTTTTGTAATCGTATTGGTAGAAATTAAAAAGAATTATAGACACAATTGTACTTTACTAGCGGAGTAAATTGTAAAGTACAAAGTACAATTGTTGCAAATTGACAATGAGTGCCCGATTGTCGAAATGTATTTTTAAAGTCAAAGAATATATACATATACATTTCGACAATCAAACGCTCCAACGCCGAAACGCTTTTAAAGTCAGAGAACGCAGCTTACCCTCTCCCCCGATAAATCTCCAAAAATATTTCGCCGGTTGTTTCGTATCCAATTACCCCGCGTTAAAACCGCCCATAAATAAGTGAAACAACTTACCCTACTTTCCATTCCTCCGCCCTTGCCTTGCCGCTGAATTCTTCGTTGCCACATCCCTTCGTTGTACAATGACCAACTTTGGAACGTCCACGTAAAAGAGGCTGGCGGCCGCGGGACCGCGTTACGACCTGAAAAAGTTGAACGGCAATAAATATAAGCCGGGGGAGGGGGATGGAATGGGGAGAAGCCGCGGAGAACGGCGAATCTATATCACGCTGGGACCTGTGACCTGTGACGATCGACCAGGAAGATCAAACGGTCTCGGTCGCTTCCGTTCAAGGATCAACGAGCATACACGCGCGCGCTACCCAAGGAAACTTCCTCGTCTCTCCTCCCCCCTCGCTCTCCTCGAGCTGACGTAAGCGGTGTAATTACCGTGCACTCTGTTTCCACGATCCTGACCTCGCGACGCGTGTATTCGTCGTTCCGCTTCTTCTTCCTTCGTGTCCTCTCTTTTTCTCTCTCTCTCTCTCTCTCTCTGCTCGTTTACGGACGCGAGAACAGCCCCGGCCCGGAGGGTGAAAATACAAAGGGGCGGTCGTCGGTGCACCGAATTTCAGAGTTCGCAGTTTATCTTGCCGCATTTGCAGACGTACTGGCTAGACGGGGAAAAGAGAGAGAGAGAGAGAGAGAGAGAGAGAGAGAGAGAGAGAGAAACAGGGAGGGTTGAGAGAGCGAGGGAAGGAGAAACGAGGCGAAAGGGTGGCTTTGTTCGCCCTGTGTACCGAGGGAGGAAGTAAGGACGAAAACGAGAGAAAGAAAAAGAGAGGAAGCTATCCGCGGTGATTGCTCTAGTGGGTGTGCAAATTGCACCGGCGGAGGCCGGTCCCGGCGAGGAAAATTATTTTTAAGCGACCAGAAAGGGGTGGATATTCGGCGAAAGTGATGGGGAAAAGCGGTGACGTCGCTGATCGATGAGCTCTGTGTTTCTAGGCGAGTGATAAACGCGCTTCTTCGGCGAGAACTGCCATTATGGGGTTTTATGGACTTGATGTTCTTCGTTGGAATAGGTGGACGAATAAAGTGTTTCTTGTTGAGAAGCTGGTGTCGTTTGGCAATCGATCCTCTTAGCTTCTTGCAACACGATCTACACTTTATCTCAATAAATACTGTATTTATTATAACTATATATATATTATATTAATCGTCCGAGGGTATTATAATTAATATATCCTCGGACGAGTTACGCAACGAGAGCACCGACGGTTCTCAACATTGTTCGTCTTCCTGAATTTCAATTTTTAACACGTTTCATGATAATCGCAAGTTTCATCCGCGGAAAATGTACCACGTCTACAGACTGTGAAAACACTTTAACAGATCGGAAAGTAATCATCGAACAGTCACCGGTGAATCTCGATTAACGGTTCTCAACATTGTTCGTCTTCCTGAATTTCAATTTTTAACACGTTTCACGATAATCGCAAGTTTCGTCCGCGAACAATGTACCACGTCAACAGACTGTGAAAACACTTTAACAGATCGGAAAGTAATCATCGAACAGTCACCGGTGAATCTCGATTAATCACAAAAGATTTCACCCTCTCGTATCGGTTTCGTGCTACGCCAACGTGCACACCGTACACCGTCTCTCTCGTCTCCCGCGAACGCGAAACGCCTCTCATCGAATTTCCACGTCGCGATCTCCCGACCACGGCTGCGGAGATTTATATTTTCTGGCGGTTTATCGGGCTTCCCCTTTTGTGCTGGCCCGTCCATTCGACCCCATTCTCGAGGACTGGCACACGAGCCGTCGCCGAAAGCGCGTTCGGCGAAAGCACCCTCCTCATATAAATAGCCCCCGTAGAGCGTAGAACCGGCGTGACAATAACGATTCAACCGTCGTTCAGATGGAACCGCTTTTTATCGCCGGCTGCAGTTGCGCGCTCTATTTCGGGAAAATCGGGAATAACGATTCGACGCGCCTGTCGTCCCTTTCTCACCCGTCAACCACTATCACACGCTTCTCTCTCTCTCTCTCTCTCTCTGTCTCTCGGCTCTCTATTCTCTCTGGAATCCTTTCCCTTTCCGACTCCTTCTTGAGTGGCCCCCTTATCTGCTGGCAATGATCCAGCTCCGTGTTATCGGATCCCTTTGACGCCAATTACGCGATTTTTCAAAATGACGACACCGCCCGCCACCCTCCAACCCTGCAGCGGACCTCAGCGGCGTCAGTTGCCGTGAACAGAGGGTCGAAGATGTAAGAGGTACGTCCGATCGAACGACAAGTGTTCGTTCATTCGATATCAAGCTCGAGGGTGGCCCGTTTGTTTATTGGTCGTTTCGACAGGTTTCCTCGCAGGACGTTGGAACTTTCAGGGGTCCTCGGATCACTTTCCTTCCTCGAATCGTTCGAGCAAAGGTGGCTTTCATTTTTCTTCGGCGAGTTAATATGGCACGCGTGGTGAGTTGCGAGGAGGAACTAGAAATTAGCCTTGAGAATTTTATTTCGTCCGCTTCACGAACGGGAAATCTCTGTCCTACTTGTTCCATAGAAGTTTTGTTCACTTATCGAGAGTGTTAGAAACAAACGTCGGTAATTCGTCGTTTGAAGAGATGGACAACGAGCGGGTAGAGAGACAGAGAGGAGGCAAGGGAAGACTTTCATATATATTACAGCTGTAGTCAGTCGGGAGAAACCAGTAAAAGATCTGTCGATAAAGAACCTGAGAAGAGTATTAGCATAGAAGCGCGTAGCTCGTTGTCCGTAAAAGTAACACCGTTAAAAGTAAAAGTACAACGTAGAAATTAAATTATTGCGTGTGGTGTTCGTTCTGTCGTGTTAAAGAATTATTAAGCTGTTATACGAACCATTCATTTCTGTACTGTACCACGTGTTTTATGTGAAATATATATTCGTACAAAGTTAATAACTTGTGCTGACTTTAGACACATTAAATAATAAAACCCAACAGAGAGAGAAAACTTGCTCTCGTCTGTGCTGGAGGAGAGCTTTCTCGCCAGTTATAAGGATTAGATTGTTCGTCGAAAACGTAAATACGTTACTTAATGAGACAATCAGCTATGTAATCCCGAACGAGCAAGGAATTTTAAAGAACAGATTATTGTTACTCTCTCTCTTTCTCTGGCGGAGTTTGATAAAGCAGCCTCGGCAAACGAATAGACATTGGAAGTGACAAGACAATATCCCGCGGAATTCTCCTCTCAGAATTGCAGTATCGTTACCCCCCCTTGGCAAACTTTGACCAACAAACAGATAACTGAGAGTAATAAGCTTAATTCTCGCGAAAACAAAAGAATCTCCTTTATCGTTAATACTTCTTCACGACTCTGTTTAATCCACTCTTCCTAAGAAACGCAGATGAGAGAACCGAGTAACGAACAGAATCCTCGAGAGGGCGTCGTACTTCGTGATAAAAACCGGGGATTTCTTTTTCGAGAGTCCTGATTAATCAACTTGACTCTATTGCAGAATTTCGGAGGAAGGCTGTGATTTGGCGTGTCGAAAGCATGTCGTTTGGCTCGCGGGGCCAGAGGGTTGCGTCTGCAAAGACGCCTGTCGGCTGCGAGTCGTCTAATTAGTTTCACGCTAACGAGGAAGAAGGCCGCCGCTTTTTTTCGCTTGAAGCATCGAGGCTAATTTCGTATTTAACTTTCGTACGCTCGCGAGTGTCATTCAGACGATCGCGAGGATGCGCCACCGGGTATCTTCTAGCGATTCGTTCTGTCGTGTCTCCTTGTTGGGCTAGCCAGTTTCTGAACATTTGCGCGTTGCACGTTGCGTGCGACGTAAAAGATTACGCGTGGAATACGCGGACACACGTGCGTGGTCGTTGGAAGATTTACGAGGTGATCGTGAAAGACGAACGAGTTTGGGAGAGGAACGGCGCCGAGGAGTAAATTTCGAAATCTAGCTGCGTGCGTTTATTGTACGTCGTAAAAGTTGTTTAGAAACTGGTTGTTTCTATTCTCGTCGCTCGCCCCGCGACCGTGTTTCCCAGTTTGGGAATCATTTGGCGATCGCCACGCCGAGGTGTGTAAACATAAATGATATTTACGACTGTTTTATGA
The DNA here is from genome assembly GCF_011392965.1 of Frieseomelitta varia. NCBI lineage: Eukaryota > Metazoa > Arthropoda > Insecta > Hymenoptera > Apidae > Frieseomelitta > Frieseomelitta varia. The sequence continues at coordinate 40,881 of NW_025108656.1, forward strand.
CTGTCTTGTAATTGATGTGAAACTTCTCTAGAATTTTTTGTCACAAACTGTTACTCCCCTCTTTTGTGAAATGTACGTTTTTCGTTCAGACATAGACTGCGGATACAGAAAGATACGGAAATAGACCGATCGCGGATGTAGTAAAATATCTTATAATTCGTCACTTATAAGCAGTAACAATGTAATATATATTAGAAGCTGGAGAACGTTGTTCGTGTTACAAATAATCTTCGATATTATGCTCCTACGAAGAAGTATGGAGAGAAGTAGTTCACCGTGTAGAAAGAAAGTAAAAGAGCGTAGAAGAACTTGAGACTGAAGCCGCAAGTAGTAAGGGGCTTGGTAAGTCAGACATGTGGCGCACTCGACAGGTCAGTTCTACTTACAACTTTTGAAGTATTATATCGTGGCCGGTTATACACTTCGAAGTCATGAGACCAGCGAACGCGCCATTTTCTACTCCAACGATTAACATTTTTATTCACGAGTTTATTTCGTAAAGATATTCTACCGCAATAAAATTAATACGTAACAGACGAAACAAAGATATGTTCAATAATATCAAAAAGACGCTGAAATTTTATAAATATATCGTTGAATTAACATTTGTGTTAAAACAATCCCATTGCATTTGGATGGATGCGCATCGCCTGCATCCGTTTCAGTTTTAAATTCCAAAGCCTGCCAAAGGATTGCTATTCTAATAAATACGTCATTCACAGTATATCTGCCAACGCGCAATTATGCAAAAATTTCTTGCTTTTACCAACGATACGTTCAAACAAACTGCACAGCATCAGTGTGTTCTCCGCGTCGCACCTACTTCAATTTTAAACTCCACCCTCCCAGAGGAGACCACGAGCATCATCCATTCTCAAAAATCCTGCCTTTAAAATTAAACCTCGCGTCTGGATTCCCAAACCGGTACTCCAGCCATCTCGCTTCTCCGAGACTTCCATTCCCGGCGACACGGGAGGAAAAAAAGAAACGCGAGAGAGAAGCCAGAAAATGAATTCTCTCTCTCCCTCTTGTTCTGCGAGGTCGAGGCCGAGGTCGAGGCCGGGGCCATTCAGAACGAACGATTTAACCGGAAGTACTTGCTACGTAAGCCACACTGCCGTTGAATAATATTATTTGTACACGTGATTCCGAGATATCCGGGCACACGCCCGGAGCAAGAGAGTTCAAAGATAAGCGTCCCGCGTGGCGAAGACTACTCGCGAGGCCCGGCTCCTCACCAGCCCTAATTAGTTCCCTCCTAACGAGCCACCGTGCCTGGATTGTATTCGTCATAGAGCGAAATTAACGAGGCCAATTTTACATTTAACTTCGTGCGCCGCGAGAGCAGAACGCGCGCCGGTGATTACGAGGCTTGCTCCTCTCACTTTCTCTTTTTTTTTTCTCTGTGTCGCTCTCTCTCTCTCTCTCTCTCTCTCTCTCGACGACAGTCGTCCATCCGAGGATACTACGCGCGTACGTGTGTGTGTGTGTGTTTGTGAGTGTATGTCGTCACGACCTCGTACGTGCCGTGTAACCGTATCAGGGTTGTCTCGTTGCGCGCACGCAACGGCGAACACACCGGCAAACAGAGGATGGAACAGGGCGGAAGTGCGGAGCCGGAGGGAGCGGGTGATGGGGACCGTGCGAGTTTACGTTCGTTTGCCTAATGTCTGCTGCACTGCCTTTGGATATGGCTACGGGGCTCCTTTCTCCGTGGCGTGCCTATTAATTAACTCCGAGACGTTAATTGCGTCGCGCGCACCAGGACCAAGTTTTCGACGGGGGCACACGTGTGCACGCGTATGTATGTATGTATGTATGTATGTATGTATGTATGTATGCACGTATGCGGCACACGCGCCGCGACAACTATCTGCGGATCTTCAACTGGGCGTCTGTTCCGCCTGTTCTGGACGCAGCTACGCGTAGTTTCGCCTAACCCCGACCCCCAGGATACTCCGGTATTTCCCTAACGACGCGGAGACACATCGGTCCGGTGAATTAACACGCGTTAATTTCCGTAGCCGACGAACTTTTTGGGGAAATTCCCATCTGGCTGTCGATTCGAAGAACTGGCGAGGCGTATTTCTGAATTTTTGCTGAGAAGAGTGTTTCTTTTCACATTTGACACAATGAGAGAGATCAAACGTTGCCTTTCACTTTCCTTGGAGGTGAACTCTTCTCCATCTCCACCAAAATTATTGTCGTTTTGACAATTTTCTTCGTCGCTTTGTTCAATTCTGTATGTACGACGAGTGTAATACGGTTCTTTTCTTCCTTCAACGATTTATTTGGCGATTATTTGACGATTATTTGACGATCTACACGCAATTGTAAACGACTGACGCACAACGATAGAAAAGATCAACTTTCAACGAATCGGTTACGATCTCATTGTAGCACAACGAGCGTGCAACAAAGTCGGTCGTCTCGAACTTGATTCACCGCGACGAGCGTTTCGTCGATTCATTAATTCACAGAAAACTCGTTATACGTGAAATCCGCGCTGCCTCGCAGGCGCGGAAACTCGTTCGCAGCCTGATCGATGCGCCTGATCGTTCGAAATTACGTTAATTGGACGTTGTCGAGAGCAGCGAGACAGTTTTTCTATGTTACGTCGAGCGTGTGCGGCTTTGTCGAGTCGCGACAGAGGAAAACGCGGACGGCGAGAAGCGGAGAAAAGTGGAAACGGGACGGAAAGAAACGAGTAGAAGCGACGCAGGGAAGGGAAAGAGCAGAGTGCACGGTATATCGAAGCGCATAGAATGTCTAGATTATTTAACAGGTGAAATAATTCGCAGTATCGTGAACGATACGCGTATCGAGCCTCGCTCGGAAATCTTTGGACAAGCGCTATATTTCTGTAATAGAAATGGCACAATAAATGTTGATTGTGGATTGTGTGCGGTGAACGGAATAAATTGTTGTATTTACAATAAATGTGATACGTACAATATACTTTAAAATAATAAATATTTATATATATAGTAATAAATAATATTTATGTTTATATAATGAATATTAAATATTTATATATAGTAATATATAATATTTATGTTTATATATAATATTTATATATTTATATTAATAAATATAAATATTATAAATATTATAGATACTTTATACAACAGATTAATATATTAACATACCATATTATTATATACAATAGATTAATATGTTAATATACTATTACAATATTGTATTATAAATAACACGCAATAAGTACCGAAATATTAAAAATAAAAGCGTTTCGCGAAGGCCGGTGTGCACCCCGGTGTTTTAGAAACTAGAGAAAAAACTGTTTCGACCTATCGTTCGAAATCGCGTTAATTGGACGTTGTCGAGAGTTTTCTGTGCTACGTCGAGCGTGCGGTTTTGTCAGGTAACGATAGAGAGAGAGAGAGAGAGAGAGAGAGAGAGAGAGAGAGAGAGAGAGAAACACGATCGGCGAGAAACGAAGAAAGATGGTGGCGAACGGTGGAAGGAGAGAGGAGCGTAGCGAGTAGCGAGAAGCCGAAGCGGCGCAGGGAACAGCGACGAAGGGAAAGGGTGGAGTAAAAGGCAACCCTCTCTAGGATAGAGAGAGAGAGAGAGAGAGAGTGTGTGTGTGTGTGTGTGTGTGTGTGTATGTGCGTGTGCGTGTGTACGAGACGAAGGGAAGGGAAGGGTTGAGCGAAAGGGTAGAAAGGGCGGGCGAGCGGGTTGGAGAGGGTTGGGAAACGCGCGCGCGGTCCCATTGGGTCGTAGTGAAGCGGTGCCCTTCGCTACGGGTAACGCAGCCTCTCCATGTATCGATTCGTCTTTCAAACTTCGAATTTCAGCGCGCGCGCGCACGCACGCACTCACGCACTCACGCACTCACGCCTCTCCGCTTTACACGCGCGTTACGTACCGTAGGTATATCGGGACATTTTGATCGATTTGTAGCAACGGCACATGAATTGTGACCAAGTGTAGGAATTAATGGAAAATTTATGTGACGGGAAATAGTAGTTGGTGCGTTTTCACCGGTGCTGGCTGGTTTCGCGAGGGTTGTATCGTTCGTTCGGATGGATTTTTCCGCACGTTGCAATTAGATGGGTGATTTGGAAATGTACAGGACATATGGGAATGTGGTTGGTTAAGCGCTGCCCGACGTTGTATTGTTGTAATTAATTGTAATTATTGCCCGATGTTGGGTAATATTTTATAATATCGGGGCTTGATGGAAAGTCGGACGAGAAACACGCGGTACGTACTTGTCGTCTTTTCCGTGGAATCTTCGAGCATTCGTTTTTAGTTTCGTTATAATTAGACACGTGATTTGGAAATGTATTTATAATTTGATGAAATCTATCGATTTAAAGATTAAAGAGCACGAGCATACGTATCAAAATGTTCTATGTATGAGTCATTATAATTTGAACGATAATAATTAAAATAATTAGATTTAATACATAATAGAAGGAATTAATGTAAATTTTGACAAAAATAACCCATGTGCTTTTGAGCAATTGCAGACAAAGGAAATCTGAAATCCGTCGTATTAAGGCTATTATTAGTATTAATGATCTCGCACACATGTACGTACACACAAATTAATTACAACTAATTCCTACGTGCTATTAAATAGAACGAAATGTTTATACATTCCCTACGTGCTGTGTGGCTTAATTATGGTTTCCCCCGATTCGCAAATCCGTTGAAAATGTTGTAATAAATGGAGCCGTGACCTAAATCTTGTAGAACACGTATGGAGTGAATCGGAACGCGCCAAGAGAGGAAAGAAAAAGTAAAAAAGGGGGAATCAGCTCTTTGAAGTATTAAAAAAAAAAAAAAAAAAAGGAAGAAAGAATGACAAAAAATGTGAATTGAGTTAATTACGGAGGGGACAATTCCGCACCACGTTTTAATTATTATGTCCCTGAATACTTTTTATGAATTAAGAACAAACTGAAATGACGTCGAGGTTTTTTAAATTGGTTCATAGCAACTAAATTCCATTCCCATCTCGTAGGTGACAAAACCTGTGTCAAAGTGTTGAGAACGCTTCTAGTAACGTCTTTTGTTGTCAAAGAATTGTAATACTATGTTAAATAAATACTAAGAATTTCCAAGGTCGAAAAATTGCTAACGATACTACGAATATGGGTCAATTTAAAAATGATAAAGACGGACTTGGAAATTTCGAAACCTCTCAACACACACAAAATTTTATTTTTCCTCTCTTAAAACCATATAACTTTTGTATGAAACAATTTTTCATTAGAAATTGAACTTTTTTATAATATATTATATAATATTTTATATTTCATAGTATTTTATGATATTTTATAACATTTTATATTTTATAGTATTTTATAATATTTTATAACATTTTATATTTTATGATATTTTATAATATTTTATAACATTTTATATTTTATAGTATTTTATAATATTTTATAATATTTTATATTTTATAACATTTTATATTTTATAGTATTCTATAATATTTTATATTTTATAGTATTTTATAATATTTTATAATATTTTATATTTTATAATATTTTATAATATTTTATAATATTTTGTAATATTCTAATAGAAATTATTTCAACACGAATCATGCTGTATACTATAATCTTGTACATAGCTCGAAAACAAGCTCAAGTACAGCGTGCGATTAAATGAATTTTTTTTTCGTTTGTCTTTTACACTTTTGTCTATTGTCGAATGGCGAACACTATTTGTAAAACACCGAGAGAGAGAGAGAAAGAGAAAGAGAGAGAGAGAAGCCCAGTGCATATGCATGCACGGACATGGACGCATTAATGCGTGCAACGTCCGTACGACTAACGGGATTTCGAGCGATTCGAAAATCCGGACGCGCGACCATTTTATCGCAAGCTTCGATTTGAATTATGTGCCAGCGGTAATTGTATCTGCTGCTCTCGTTTCGCTCGTTTCGCCGATCGAGAATCGTACTCTCGACCCCGATATCCCTCTCGCATCGTTGATGGAATCGAGTTCGACACCGAGCTCGCGGATTTGCCCGGATGGCCGCTGATACGCCATACTGCCGTATTCCGCTAGGTGCTCTTAGTTTTTTTCCCACCCCGATGGAACTTGGCAATTCGATGGCATTCTCGAGTATTTCCGAATCTAAATCCGTCGGTTTTGTGAAATGGCCAGTGATACGAGAGGACACGAGCAATCGTTGATACGAACATTTTGTTTACGCGAGATGTTTATTATACACGCTACGTAGAATTATACACGCTTGAAGAATTTATTTTTATCAATTTTCATTCACCGATTTATTGAAATTCTTGTTCATGTTGTATAATGATCGATCGGTAATTTGATATGCAATTTTATATTAAATATAATTTTTATTTAGTATTAATATTTATTTTATTTTTAAAATTTTATAATATATATATATATATATTATTATACAATATTAAAAAATAAAATTTTATATAAATTTTGTATTATTAATTTATTTTTTTACATATATATAATAAGTAATAAATTTTAAAAATTAATAATAAATAAAAATTATATTTAATAAATTAATTAATATATATATAAAATTTTGATTTTAAATGAATTAATAAATATTAATAATATAAACTAAATATTTTAAAATTTTAATAATATATATTAAGCTAAATAAAGCTTTTAGGTTCATAACGATAAATTTAAAAAAAATTTTTATTAATCGTATTAATAAATATTACAGAAATATTATTTAGTGTTAAGAAATAATTGCAGGGGTGGTGAATAATTTTGACTCTGTACATACAGTTGATTAACGGAATTAATAATTATTTGACATATTTAATGTTTCTCCAGTTTTTAATATATTATAATATATTTTTGAATATAATATAATACATTTCCCAACTGTTTTATCTCTTTTCTCGGGAGTACTCCTCCTGTACTTCGTTTAGAATTGTAACAATCTAGTTATGTACATGAAATTCGTCAATTGCTCCTGGAACAGAGTTGTTATATTCAAAGTTGTTATTTTTAGATCAATCTAACTTGGATATATGTCATATAAATATCCAAAATAACGATCTAAATAAAGAAATTACTCGACAATTATTCAACCAATCAGAAAATTAATTATATAATTCCTAATTAAGTCGTAATATATATTATAGTTCCTGATCACTTTTCTTAAGAAAATTGACGAACGTGGGAAAATGATAATAGCAAAGTTTGTCAATTACTAAACGCGTTGCATTTTTTAGTGGCTTATTATTTTCGTATATATTTTGCACGGTCATTTTTCCAAACATTTTCAATTTCCATCGTCAAAGTGAATAATGTATCGCTGCGAACGTTGTTCGGAAAAGAGAGAGAGAGAGAGAGAGAGAGAGAGAGAGAGAGAGAGAAGTAGTAGTGGCTTGTTTTTTTGAAAAGTGATCGTATTACCGTGCAGAGTACTCATATATCGATTCGTTTTTCAAACTTTCAAGTGGAAAACGCATGCGCCTCTCGCGATCGCTGCTCTACGTACGAAATGCGTTCGTAGAGAGAAGCTGCACCACGACTACCGCGGTATCAATGGACGAACGAGAGGTATTAAGCGAAAGAAAAAAACGAAACAGAGAAAGAGAGAGAGAGAGAGAGAAAGAAAGAAAAGAATTCTCGTTAAATTAGCAGCGGTCACGAACGAACGTGTGTATGTAGTTGCCGGTACGCGAGATCGCCGAGCAACAAAAACGTTCCGATGGCACGAGCACCGATCGACTAATGCTGTTTAGTACAGGCGAAAAGCCTGTTAAGTGGTTTTGATAACGAATCGTTGTTCCCATTGAAATTTCATAAATATCTCACCGCCACGGTAATGGAAAGAACGCTCCGGCATTTCAGTTTTATGGTCGTAATACATTTGTTGTACAGGCAAAAATTGTGAAAAAATAAAAGGTGCGCATAAAGGGTGCGCGAAACACTGCGAAAATAGTTGAAAGTAAAGCAGCGACGTAAATATTTCTGTTCAATGTCGGGATCACAAATTTCCTCGTCCACAGTATTAATTTTTGAAGAGCGTGCGCAAGGTTTTAATTACAATCATCTAGATATTCTTTGACATGTGTAATTCACGATTGACTTGCCAATCTTCGAACAAAATGTCCAAGCAATAAACATCTGCACTACACACGCGTTTAATAACCATTAATATCGTTTTCTAATCGCGGTGTAGATTCACGTGCTATCCTTAGCGTGCTAATAACAAAGTGATTCTATCTCTTCTGGAAAGACTTATTAATTAAGGATTGATCCGACCTTTTCGAGCAAATTTATTAACCTTGTCGTTATTCGATTAACATCAGAAAATTTCTATTCCCGATGGAGCTGAAGATTATAAAATCGCGCGGACGATATTTAATAACAAAAGGATACGAAGAAAATGCGTGGACGTTCTCGAGAGTCCGAGGCACGGGCCATTATTCACCATTAAGTCAGTTGGTGGTTCAGCAGAAAAACACGGATGCAGAATGCGTGTGCCTCGAATTAATTAGGCGGATTATTTAAGCAACCCATTCCCGGTTTCGCGTCATTTATCACGGCCACGTGGAATTCCAACCGTGGCCGTCGCTGTAACTTTAAGTAACTCGCGATTAGTTTCGGCGTAAATCAACGCGGTTCCGATGTATTTCGAGTACGTGCTTTGACGCTGGTTGCCAGCAGCTTGACTCACCGCGAGAATATTCACCTGGCGTTCGCATGCCTAACATAGACGCGGTGTCTGAATGTTTCGCAAGAGATGATCGGCCGGTAAAATCCGTAACCATTGTTCACCGAGCCAAGTGTCTAATTTGCTAACGGGATACAGATACATTTGCGGTTTGCTTTCTATAGATTCCAGCCTCGTCGTTCCCTAGACTAGCTGGTTGCTCGCGTTCCTTTAATAGGGATCCGCCTCGCGTGAATCGCTCGCTAACGAATCGGCAATTAAAATTGTAATTAGAGATCCGCCGAAATAGTCGCGTCGATCTTGCTCGCTCTGCCGTTTAATAAAATATTCTCCTTAATAAAATAGTTTGTCAATGAACAACGTATGTACGTGCGTCTATTAATTGAATAACACTTTATCGATGAATAACGTAACGTAACGAATTGGCATGATATTACATGTTGTAGGTTTCTTTTTGAACAGTTTCTTTTTGAACAATATCGTTAGACTGTCAAAACATGGGCATATTGATAAGAGATTATTTCATCGTGTTCGTTGTGTCAGTAGATGCATTATTGAACGTTTCCCTTAAGATTTTTTTCTTTCTGAAATATCGTATTTAATGATCAACGAATTTCAGAGTGTCTGTAACTGCAAACAGCCGAGGTCACTCGAGTAATCGAGATCGAAATTTATTTTGTGAATATTTTCTGCCCATACGTGACACGTGATATGAATTAGAAAATAAGTGCGTTAACTCAATTCCAAAAAAAAAAAAGATCGTCGTAATCCCAGCTTGAGTATCTCACGAATCGAATCGAGTTTAAAACGTGACGATCTGCTGCCCGTAGAAGAAACGGCGAACAACACGTCGCGAATATTTTTATCCGACGTCATTTGACCCCCTCCACCGGCTGGCCCGTGATAATCACACGTATTGTAAACAGCAGCGTAGGGGGCCGCGGCCATTTATTTGACGGTGCGCGTCGCTACACACGCCATTATCCTTTTACAATGTGTTTGCAGCCTAACGGGATTGAAGTGGTTCGAAAATTCGGAGCAGCCTCCCCCCCCCAGTCGTCCGTTCGTCCGCGTTTGCGTGCCTCGTCATGCGAATTTTATCGGGAGGGCGCAATTTCGCCCGCTTTGATTATACTTCAAAAGCAATTGTATCGGTCCGGCGTGCACGCCAAGCTTTTGCCAATCACCGCTACGACTTGTTGCTTGAAAAGGCGCGAAAATTACAATGTATCAATTTGATGCGTGTCGACGTATTAATTTCGCGAATAAATTTCAAAGAACCATCGGTACCAGAGCCCCTCCTCCTCTCGCCTTTCAGCGAGCGTTCAACCCTTGCACGCTCGCCTACCTTTGGTGCGAATCTACGCCGTCGACGGAACGATTTCCCGGCTGTGGAACATCGTTACGGTTTCTGTTCCAGCGTCTTGCGACCCGGTGATATTTTCCGAACGTTTCGAGGATGAAATCCACACGTGCACGCGTCGCCGTGTAGCTGCGGTTATCGAGTAACGCGGAATCGTTAATTAACGCTGTGCGCGGGATAATGTTGCCCGGGTGATTATAATTACGCGGGATTAATATACAATTATATTCTAATTTATTGTGGTATATTCGGTGGGCTCTGTGGATCACTTGTGCGTTCCGATGGTTTATTTGAGAAATTAAATGTCACAGAGGGGCACGGGGGAGAGGGACGGGGGTGTGGCCCGAAGTAATTAGGTTGCGCGGCGTATAACGAGCGAGAATTTCGGAGAATATACACTCGCGCAATCGTAACGCCAGCGAACTTTCATAAATTAAATTATCTTCGAACTAGTCCCGTCCGTATCCAAATATTTAAAAAGCCCATTAAATTCGGCCAATTCGGCCACGTTCGCCGACGAATTGGCCCTCTGTGAAAATTTCAAAGAGAGACGCGCACGTGTGTGTCCGCGCTGCCTGTGTTTCAACTTCCGTTTGAAATTGCCTGTTTCGGGTTGTGTTTTAATTGCTAAAAATTATCGCCTCTCGTAATCACCCGACAGCTTCCTACTTAAACGCGCGACTACGAAAATAAATAAACCTTCTGCGAGGAAATTACCAATTTGTCACTTCGACTCTGACGTCTTACTTTGGTCGTGTTTTGAAAATACCTGTTACTTCACACTGCCGTTGCGCTTTCCCTGGCATATCATTACAAAAACACCGAACGATTTACTTAGTTTGCGAACGATAGTTTGGCAGTAACAGTTACGAGTAACCAAACACGATTTCCTCTCTATACAGTGAACAAAATTCGCGTTGAAGGGCCAGGACAAAGGAAAGCAGCGAAAGAAAGGCAATATCTCCACCGTGCTCGCTCCGGTTTTTCCAACGTAAAATATCCACCGAAAACAATGCCGAGTAACCGAACAAAGCGACGCGACGCCCGAGCTGGCATCTCGTATTTTAAGCTTCAATCCGATGTTTTTCACGTCGGGAGGGGACGGGGGTAGAGGCACGTTGCGTCGAAAGCACCGCGATAGGTGGCCATTTTCGTTGAACGTGCATCGCCTATCGGCAACCAGAACGGTCCATCAAAATATCCTCGCGATTTCATCCATTCTGATAAACGTCCAACCCGGTTGTTTCTCGACTCGTCGTTCTTCCTTATCAGTCCACCGGGTTTCTCTCCGTTCGTCGCGCTGTACACAGTCGAGTGCAGAGGGTGTAGCGGCGTCGTTTACCCCTTTCCCCCCTCGCCCCCTCTTTCCTCTCTTCCGTTTTGCAACTATTATATTGACCTTCTCTCGCACGCAAACAGACCGATAGCCAGGGATAGGGTTTCGCTATGGTTCGGTTTGGCAAACAGAAACCGGTGCTCGGCGCTCGATGTAAGTGCGGACTTTGGCCAATTTCACCGTCGAATTGCACCGTTGCCCCGTGGCAACTGCCCCCTTAAATTCACCGGAATCACCTGACACCGGTCACAGATTTCTAAATGGCTCCCAAACAGTTTCCGTGTGCCGCGTACAATCGCACGCGGCTCGCCGTGGAATTAATACGGGGGTGAAGAGCGCTGGTTACGGTTGCGTGATGTTTGCACGGTGTGCAACTCGGCGCCACCGGGCGAAGATTACAGAGAGGTTTGGAGAATGTGTTTCGGATAGTTCTTGATGTCAATTGTTTAACTTGACCTTTCTGGTTTTGCTTCTAGCTCGAGGTCGAGTGGCTTCCGTTGTGTAACGTTCGCGCCGAGAGAATTCGAGATTGCGGATGATTCCTGCGGAGGAAGCGGTTCAAATGGTTCCCGATACCGGGCCGTTTCGCTCTCCATTTTGCACAGTAGATTTGTTATGGTGGCTTTATTATCGAGGAGAAGTTTCGTTTGCGGCGGGAACTCGAGAGTTCGACTCTTGGAACGAGGAAACGAAATTCGTTCGTCGATGAAACTTTGACCAGTTAATAATATTTTGAGGCAACGATGTTAATTACACGCAGCTTCGAACGTGAAATTGAGGAGCTTCTATTTTGCATAGTGGTCTTTTTTAATTGAAGAACTTCTGTTGCAATTTTTTTCTTTTTTTTTTTTTTGCTGGAAATATTTGAAACTATCGAAAGGAATTTTCGTTGCTTGAAATGATTTCTTTCTACGACGTGGATATTGAAAACTATTTCGTAAATATCAATGACAACGCGGTTTTCCCTTCACTTTTTCGCGACAGTGACTCAGAATAGTGTTTAGCGAGGAAATAGTGGCAAAATACGAGGGAATTTTGGAATTCTTCTTCTTTGATCTCGCGTTCCACTTGCTTCGACGGCGGGCACAATTATATTCGTTCTACGCAATTTCTCGGTGAAAAACTTCCCAGTTAGATTAAGTGGATGATGTTCAATTTGCATGAGAAAAAGGAGACCCACTTTAAATTCCCGATGAAATACTTTTGGTTCGGTGGAAACTTTATCTTACTCTGCCGCCTTACGTTTGTTCAACTTATTAAAGAACTTGGACGAAACGGATTAGACGCGAGCGCAATTAGATTCATCGATCGCGCAACTTTCCTTCCCCTCCCCCTTTTGCTTTGAAACGTTTCGCAGCGATGATATTGCACTTGAATCGTTTCAAAAGAATTCTAAAGAAAAAAACATGAAAATATCCCAATTTCACATTGACGTTTCTTGCTTAATAATTCTTGCTTACTAACAAAATCAAATTTTGTAAGAAAAAAAAAAGAAGAAGAATATGAAGATGTAAATAAAAGGTTCCAAGGCATCTTCGAACGAAAATGAGCATGATTTACCCAATATTATATTTATAACGTATCTAATAACGATTGAATAGTATTTATTTGCGTATAGGATGTATCAAACGCAAGCTTTTCACCCGAAAAGAAAGTAGCCCGATTTTCAATTTCTTATGCAGCCGGCAACCGTGGTCCACGTGCACGATGAACGTGAGTTCGTTGCATCCAGCGAACCGACAGTAATCACCCCGCTTACAACAACTCCAATTTCACTCTAAATACTTAAACGCCTATCTCATCAACCACTCGCCTCGCCTCGCCCGGCAAGTCACGAGTTGCCAAATCGTCGTAAAATCTATTCCGCGAACGTCGGTGGCACACGTTCTCTATCTTCCGCGGCGGAACGCATCCAAAACTACTTACGACCGGCACAATGGGCGAACGAAAGCCCGCGAGAGCGATAATCGCGCCTACCGGCATTAACGGCTGACTCGATATACCGCGAACGTGCATCTCTTTTGGCACATATCATCAGCGTCGTCTCTCCCCCCATTCCACCGTTTGAGATTCCCTCGCTGCCATTAGCCTCCTCCGTCTGGCCCGAGTAAAACTCGGCTGCCATCGCCGGGATATCTCGCTGGAGCAGACAGCTGGCCTGAAGTTGACTGTGGAGTCCCGGACCTAGCGGAGAGTCTTGGCATAAATTAATCGACCGATGATAAATGCGAAACGCGATGAATCGCGAGCAGCCAGCAACGCGGAAGAGAGAGGAAGAGAGAGAGAGAGAGAGAGGAATGGAAACGCAAAAAGAGATTGTCAAGGGAGATGGATGTCTCTGGACTGGTGATCGCGTTGCATTCGCGGAACTTGTGCCATTCAGAAACTTCTGCCCCTTCGCGTTCGAAACGCGACCAATGCGCGCGGAGGGTCGTTAACGATATACGATGACTCTGACGGAACCACCCTTTACCCGGCGTTTTCGTAGTCATTCACTGGGTGGTACGTGAAAGCTGAAAAGCGCGAGGGGAGAGCGTAAGTTTCACGAGAGGGAAGAATCGTTGCTCGGACAGACGAGGTTGTCTTCGTTCTTTCTTTCTTTTTTTTCTTTTCTTCCTCTTCTTCTTCTTTTTCTTCTTTTTTTTTTTCGTGTGGAATTTCGTGATTTATCGGCTGGAATCGGACCCTTTGTGATGCGGGTGATTGGCCGAGAGTTTCGGATCGATGGTCGGACGGACGAGTTCATAAATCTTCCGGTCGCAACGTAGACGCTTGTATGACTTCGATACTGTTTTCCATAAAATGCGTGCTTGGGAATTTATGTGCCCGCCGCCCGATGAAATCTATTCGTCTGTTTTATTGGTGGAACGAGCGTAAATTTCGTCGCATAACTCTTCACCCTGTTCGTCAAGTTTCGCAGCATCACTGGACGACTTTCCTGTCTGTATTCGCGAGTGTTCAACGTCGAGTGTCATTTTCGCGCGATCCTCCGACAAAAGTAACGAATACTTTACTTTGATTGTCTTATAATCCACGGGATCTTGCACCTTTAAATCCGTCAGATGTTTGAACGCAATCATCGCTAGACTACGTGTAAAACGCGCTCAAACAAAAGATGTTCTTCGAAACGTTTACGAACTCGCATAAACATCCGCGATCTGCTCGTCACAGATCTCGGAACGTGGAAATTACTTTCTTATTTCCACTCGATGCCGGGAAATACCTCCTTCCATTCGATTCACTTCTGCAAACAACAGCTGACTACGATTCCCAAATAGCTACCTGAAATTCAGAGGGTCGATTCTGCACAGACGTTCGAGGAGATGGTCGAGAACTGCTGGCCAAAGTACTTCTGAACGTTTTCTAGCCCCCTTTTCACGATCAGAATCGACAATCTTCTTTTCGATTTATTGCGACGTTTTGTTCGTAAAACGACTCTCCTGTTACCTTAAATCGATGCCTCGTTCACCGCCCGCCTCTGTCTCTAATGCGTTGTTTGGCTTCACTCTCTCTCTCTCTCTCTCTCTCTCTCTCTCTCTCTCTCTCTCTCTCTCTCTCTCGAAAAGTATTGCGAGATGAACGCAGCGGCGACAATAGCAGCGCAGGGGGTTTGACACGTATGAAAACGTCGCCAGCTCGTCTTGATTTATCACGAGCGCCGTTCCAACAGATAAATCTGCGAACGCCACGGTAATAAAGAATGCGCACGATCGTTTTTCGTTCGATTTATTAAGTCGCCGCTGGGATCGATCCTCCGCGAGTGTTTTGTACGTCGGGATCCTTGGCACCGGTTTCCAAGGCAGTTGATGTTTGCTCAGTTGACGAGCTTTCGAACGACGCTCGAATCGATGGTGGTTACGTTTTAACCACGGTTAAATCAAAATGCTCTGGACGGATGCATTTCGGTTGAACAAAGGTGCGCATAAATTCAACGAGCGATCGTACCTGAGCGATTCATTTCGCGAAACAATTTCAAGTTTAGCCAATTTATCGATCGATCCGGCGATATAGAGTTTTTCTTCCTTCGCGCGTGTTTGGTTCGTTTAACTCTTGAGCGCGAGACTTTTCTGCAAGTAATTTCTGGATTAGTCAAGTACAGTATCAGACACACGCGTGAAAACATCGCGTATTGTGAAAATGCGACGGTTGCTGCGCGGAGGAGTTTCTGAAATGCTTGCAGCATTTTACGAACAGAATGGGTGATTATGTTACGTTGGCGAAACCTTCGTGACAAATGTTTAAAACGTTTTCAGTCAGCGTGGATTTTACTCGAACTTTACGCTCCCCGTCGAAATTATGCAACTTTGTTTGACCCATTTCCCCCTAGATATAATATTGACGTAAATCAAGGCGGTAATTTCGAGTGACTCGCTCCGTTGTAAGTGAAAAGTTCGGAAATAATTTTCAACCTCCCCCCTGCCGAAGGAACTTGCGTGTGGATATACATAACTGAAAGATCGTAATTGGCCGAACTCGATCAACTTTTCTAATTAATAAAACTTGACAAAGTAATACGCTCCTGTTACCGAAGTTTCCCGTTATTTCCGAAATATTTTCAGGCCGAGACGGACGTCCAAACCTGGTCAAACATCGTCGGACAGAAGTGAAATTTCCCACAGTTTCGAAACAGCTGTCCAAACCTGGCCAAACATTGTCAAACTGAAAAGTGAAATTCCCCAGAATCACAGAAAGACACGACGGTTTTTGTGTTTCTATTTCTAATTAGTTCCATTCTCGGAACATGATGTATCCCCAAACAAGACGGATGACGAAAACATTTGAAGACGAAGTCTTCAAAAAAAAAAAAAAAAGAGAGAAGAAAGAAAGGAACGTAAAACAACATCTACCGATGTTTGCGTCGAGCATCGAAATTGTCAAAGAAGCGCCGAGAGGAGGAGGAGGAGGAGGAGGAGGAGGAGGAGGAGGGAGGCCGGAAACGAGGGAGCGGTGGAGCTTTCCGTTGCCCTTGCGCTTTGTCCGCCGTCGGGAAACGAGCGATCGGGTTCTCGCTCTGATTTTCTTCTCGTTTCGCTTTTTCCAGCGCAACGATTTCCTGCCTCTGACACGGCCGGACTTTTAATTTTAATCATCGACCGGGGAATTATAAAAGTTGCTCCCGCTCGAGGACGCTTTCAATTAAGGATTTCCGTTCCTCCCGGGACGATCGGCCTCGTTCGAGAGAAGAGAGAGGGCGAACAGCGAAAGAAAGAAGAGAGAAGAAGAAAAAGAAAGGGAGGCGGGGAGAGAAAGAGAAAGAGAGTGGACGATACGACGGAGAAGCAGACACTTCCTTTCCCTTCCTTTCCTTCTTTTTCTCGTCTCTCACTCGCTTGTCCTTCTTTCCTGTATCCCGCGGGAAGGCAAACGACCCTGGAACGACATGCGAGGATTTTTCTAATTAATTTCACGGAAACGGATCGTCTCCCTCCCCCTCTCCCTTCTCTCCACCTCGCTGCTTCGTTTGGCGAACGTTACCGTCGCGTCGTCAAAGGATCGTCGCGATCGCGGAATATGCATCCGTTGATGAAATCGACGAGTCTTCGATGTTTGGAAGTTTGTAATTAAGTAGAGGCAGAAATAAGCCAGAGGCGGGGTTTACGCATTTTAAGCGACATGAAGGAAACTCTTGAGGGACAGGCTTTGCCGTGGATTCGAAACTAATTTTTATATCATTGTTGTTTGCCAACCTCGAAACTACGTTCAACTCGACTTACTTGTCCGAGAGACTCGACTGATCGAAGTTTGAAGCACAAGCGCGTTTGAAGCGACGTTTAACGGCGTGGTTACGTTGAAGTTGACGTAAAACGGCCAAGCGTTATCGAAACAAGTATAGTCGATATCGCGAAGTAGAGCGTGGACAAAGGACAAAACGACAGAAGAATCGAAGCCAGTACGGAATTAAGAAAAAACCTACGAACATCGAAAAACATATTTCACGTACTCCGTGTCTTGCTCAAACTTCGTCTCGCGCGGAAATAAAACTGAACGTGTCTCTGACAACACATTTCGCACAGTGTCGAACCGTAACCAAATGAATTCTGTTCTGTCCCCGTTAACTTCTGTTCTGTCATCAACTGCAATTAAATTCGCGGAACTTGCACTCCGAGTTGCGCTCGTCTCGAACGAAATTTACGAGAGGAAGAGGAATGAGAGAGGAACGGCGAAGAAACGGATGAAGGAGGAAACGAGGACGAGGAAGTAAAAGTGCGAAGTTCCAGTCAGACGCGTTTTACGCTCGATACGTTCGACCCACCGGGCAAACTCACTCGGAACTCGCTTGGAAATCGGGTGCCGAGAGCGAGCGCCAACTCGCCTCAACTCGCTCCAATTCGTTCGAACTTCGTTCCCGCGGTGAAAACTCCAGGCGCGAAGCCGGCGTTCGCAGCCAGCCACGCGGAGACCGCTTCAATTTTGCGCCTCCGAACCCGACGTCGATTTATTTCTATTCGTTTCAAGTTTCGTTCTCGTAAACATTGAATTTACAGGCGGTCTGAGATATACGCGCCAAAATGGTACCCTTGGTGAATTTCAGTGAGCATCGTTAACTCTCGCCAGAGCCAGAAAGATGAAAATTTTGTCATTTTTCTGTTCACTACGTTGTTATTTCGAGAGATTTTCCCGAAATTCTTCGCGAATTTCTTGTACGGCGAGTTTTTAACTCGTTTGGCGTTTAACCCTCTGCGCTGGCAGCTGGTTCGCGTACCATAACGAGTGACCAAACCGTACACAGTAATTTCGTCGTTTTCTTTTTTTGAACTCGTCGGTACATCGCTATAGATAGAAATTATTAAGAAGATAATAAATTTACTACTTTATTTTGCTTGGGTTATATTTAAATATGTTTAAAACTGAGAAAGTATTGCAATTTTCGGGCAAAGAATTCTCGACGTGCATGGCACGTCGTTCCAGCGCAAGAGATTACAAACGCAACTTGAACCACACCTCGTCCACGTGTTTTATAATTTGTCAAATCTCGAGATTTGAGAAAACAAGAAATTATCCCTCGTTCCTGTCGTTCGTCGAAGATCGTCGCGTTGATGAATTCATCGCGTCATTTTTCGAGCAGCGCCGCGCGAAACAACGCAGCCATCGTCGGAATGGAAATTCCGCGAGCGTTCACAAGCTGATGCACGAGCTATTAAGCGAGCTCGCGGGCGTGTTCCCCGCGGTGGCAGCGACCGGACACACTCGCACGGGCCAAGATATTATTCTCCCCGAAAGACTTATGTGAAACAGCTGCGCCAGCTCTCTCTCCTTTTGCCTCCCCGTTTTCCGCGGTTGAGAACTACAATTACGTTCGGTCAATCTCGAGAGCGGTGCCGGTTCACTGCCGACGAAACAGCGGCTGGTTTCTTCTATAACTATTTATATATATATATATATATATATATAACGATTATTTGATCGTTACGGTGGTTTATCGCGGTTGGTAAACGACACCCCGGATAAATCACCAGCAACGAACAAGGCAGCCTCTATAAACGTCCCGATGAAATTGGGTTCGGATACTTTTCAAACTGTCTCGCGATTGTGCTCGACGATCTGAATCCACTCCGATCTCGTTACCGTGGTTTTTTCCGAACCAATGGCGAAACAATGCACAGTCGTCCGACAAGAGTCGACGAGCGTTCGAGCACTTTGGATTTCGCAAATCTGTCTGTGATGAGAGAATTATCGTTTGCGCAATGCGCGAAGGTTGCAAAGACGGAGAGATGGGTCTGAGCTTCGGCTGACAATGTGTTCAAAGCCAAAGCTCGAGAATAGAGAGACACGTATAGTGCTTTTCATTTGATGATTCGTGACTTTTTGGCGTAGTTTCAGGCGAGGAACGAATGGTTCTAGGAAACAAGTTCTTTTCTTGCTAAAGATGCGTAATAATTCTCAAGGGGAACCTACCAAGGTTCAAAATCACCGATTTTGATGAAATTTGGCATAAATGTAGTTTTCGGAAAGAAGAAGAAAATATTTGACACGTATTTTCTTTTTTTTTTTATCAGCAATCGATGTTGAAGGACCCTCAAAGTTGGGGAATTATTGAAAGATACAGTTTTTATGCAAATTGATGAAATTATTGCTTTTTAAACGACGATTTTAATAGTGTATACTATTAAATTATACAATATATTTAAAAAATTTTTGCATTACAAAAGAATTCATTGTTGTCAGTGGCAACGAATGTTCATACCTTTCCCTTCATTTACGAATTTAAGCAGATTATGAACTTCGTCGACATGTTGTGGAAGATATACTAGCAAAACTGCGACTTCGTTTAACAATTATTCATCTGCTTTGCACGTTGGAAATCGCGAGCCGAGGTCGAGGCGCGGAAAACGCTCGCCTAATTTCGTAAGGGAGCAACAGGTAAAGGCATTCAACGGCCAAGAAACAAAGCAAGGGTCTCGAACGCTAGATCGATAAGAGCTTCAAACGATTGACGTTTGCATAGCGGCACGTACAAAAGGAGCAAGGAAAAATGGCGGAGCTTTGTTTCGTTGTGCTCAAGGGAGAGATAAGAGCCCTCGGTGGTTAAAGTAGCTCGGCAGTCAACTTTCGTGTTTTGCTTGCGGATTTGCCGATTCCTCGCGTCGATCTTCACCCACAAACGGAGAAATAAATATTTCCCGAACTCGTAATCCGTTCGTTGTCTCGGTGAGTGGAAAAGGGAGAACGAGAACCTTGGCAAGCTCGTCTGTAAAAGAAACGAACTCCTGGAAAGTGAATTTTTATCGAAAGGTGTCACCCTTTTAACGATTCGACGTGTTTACCATCTCGAAGAAGAAAGGAGAACAAATGATTTTTTTCTCCGCTTGATCAAGATTTTCTGATTCCCTTTTTTTTCTTTTTCTTTTTTTTTAAGTTTTGGCAAACAAGAATCTTGAGAAAAATTGATCTGAAGAAGGAGAGAGGAGAAATTTCTGTTTGATTTTGCTCCGAGAATAAATTCCACTGTTTTTCTTCATTTGTCATTTCGTTCCCTCGGTGAACGAGAGAGACTCGTTCGAGGAGAAATAAATTCTTTAATCTCGCAGCGACGATAGATTCTACTGTCTCCTGCGAGAAAGAAGGCGTCGCCTAACGTTCGTTTCAGCGAGAGGAAGAACCCTGGCACAAAGTTCACCTGACTGGCGCATAAACGCTCAAGAGGTGGATCTTTCCTTTGATCTTTTCCCATCTTGCGAGCGGATTCTACGAGGAGAAGGAGCTCGCCTGGCTCGTTCGCCTGGAACTTTGTTTTCGAATTCGAAAGGAGCTCGCGGTCAGGTGACAAAGCTCGTTCGGTGCAAGGCTAAACGAATTAGCCTCGCAGAGCAACAAATTAAACGTCAACGCGATTACTCGCAGCCAGGAACGGGACAGCGGTGGCGAATTTCGACGGTGGCCGCATTCTCTTTGTGCAACCAGATATCCAAGCTCGCGTTAATCTCGCGCCTCCAACGTTGAGCAGACGCGTCTTACCGAAATCCAACCGCCCCGTGTTTCCGGAGTTTGCATAATTCCGCGACAAATCGCGCCCGCGCCCGCTCCTTTGCCAGACGAATTTTCTACACGCAAGCTAGCAAGCGTGGCAAGCCTCGTACCTTCAAAAGGATAGTTTGGAAAATCGCTTCGATTATTAAGTATTCCCCGGCAGGAATGATTTAGATGCTGTCTGACGATGCAACGTTATTATGCAACGAACCTTAGTAAAGCTGGGACCTGATAAAATATCGTTTCCAATATTGATAACGCTTTAATCGAGACACACAGCGTTTGTAATAAATTAATGGCACACGTAGTACTTAATATACTGTTACTTCGTTGCTTCTCTCTCGGTGTATTCGAAACAATTGTCTGCGTAGATATTTTATTGTCACATTCTTCAAGGGATGTTCAGTTTTATTTAAGTAATTGTTTAATTATTCCTTTTTTTTTAGTTTCAAAGGTTAAAATTCGCCACCCACTTCCCTCTGACTTTAACCACTTGCGCTGGCAACTGGTTCACGGACCATAACGAGGGACCAAACTCGTGTACAATAATTCGTCGCTTTCTTTTTCTTTTGAACTCGTCGGTGTGATATAACTGGATAGAAATTATTAAAAATAATTAATAAACTTATCATTTGTTTTACCCGAATTACATTTAAATATACATAGAACTGAGAAAATATTGCAATTTCGAGGTAAAAAAAATTCTCGACGTATGCACGTCATTTCAGCGCAAGAGGTTAAATTTCCCTCGTTCAATGCTATCCAAACTTGACGACAATATATAACTTTTTGACACTGCTATTGACACTATACGCGACACTATAATCCTTCGCAATTAACCCAGCTTTCACACACGTAATCGAATCCTTTGCAATTAATTTAGCCTTCGCAAAACAGACAGAATGGGAATGAAAACGGATGTGCCTCGTAAATCATCCACGCGGCACGATCCATCAATAAAAACGTAAATACGCAAGAGCAGTGTACGTAGTGTGTGTCGTATGATACCAGGTATGATATTTGCAAGTTTCGAATAAATCAGTTTTCATCGGCCAATTAACGGATTCCATCCAAGTTGCGAAAACACGCTTCCCGGAGCAAATCGAGCGGCACGAACAGAAAATCGTTAGTCGGCCGAGCAGAAAGTCGCGGCCGCCTCGTATTTTCACGGCGAGCCGCGCGTATAAATACGTCTATACGTATTTACGTTGCCGGAACGCTTCTCCTCCGGCCGGTCCCCCCTCCGAGGATGAACGAACGGCGAAGTTCCGCGCGGCAACTTTGCAAATTTGTTAAATTGCCAATTTACCTTCGCAACTAGCGGCCACCCTTCAGCCTCGTCGCCTCCATTCCGCCGTTCCGCCGTTTCTCCACTCTTCCAAGCGATTCCCTCTCTCTCATTCTTTCTGTCTGTCTGTGCCCTGTTTCTTTTTCCTCTGCTTTGTCTCTAGTTAGCGAACTGGCCAACTTTTTAATCTTCATTTCCGTCCAATTAGCAGCGGGAATTAATTAGGAATTCTTCGGGACACGCGCGACGTCCTTTCCAGGCGACGTCGTTCCCCGCCGCGCCGTTCGGCCTCGTCGCCGATTGCTCTATTAATTCGAAAGGATCCTCTCGGTGGAACGTGGACCTGTTGCCAGTCTAGAGGATAAAAGTACCGAGTTTTTTTGTTTTTTTTTTTTGTTTGTCTGTCCTTCGAAACAGTTTTCGATACGTATATATGTGTATGTGTGTAATAAGACTTTTATCACGAAATGTACGGCACGTGAATTTTGATATTTTATTAATACTGCATTAAGTGCATCATTACGATTATACTAGAGAGATATTAAACACCGCGAAGCAACAATTCGTTATATCAACGAGTCTCAATCTTCAACTTTCAACTCTTGTATCCTTGATTATTCATTCGGTGTACTAGTTTTTGTGCCAAATCTGTGTCTGCCTTGATTCTTGAGACTGGCTTTAAATTTGGCTTCAAATAATCCCCACAATGAAATTTCAAAATATGTTTCGTACAATATATATAGCGCGATGTTACGTAAAAGTTATTCGGTGATAAATGTTTGAACGTGAAACTTTTTCATGAGTCACACCTGGAGAAAAATTTTTCGTGAAAAGCGGAAAACTCGAAGGAATTGAATATCTTGAACTACGTTACGTATCGCAAAGTAATTTTATTGTTTGAAAAACAGACCACAATATACGATAGAGCAAACGATAGAAAGATATTCGCAATAGTTTCGAAAAGTGGCTGATTTCAGAAGAACTCGACAGAAATTTTGAAACTGAATGCACGAATTTCAAAATCGAAAGCAGATCTCTCTTTTCCCGAATTA
Organism: Frieseomelitta varia; assembly: GCF_011392965.1. NCBI lineage: Eukaryota > Metazoa > Arthropoda > Insecta > Hymenoptera > Apidae > Frieseomelitta > Frieseomelitta varia. The sequence goes on from NW_025108656.1 coordinate 64,062, forward strand.
CACACACTTTGATTCACGATCGTGAACGATTGTAAAGGGGGGGAAAAAAAAGAAATATTCTGCATGACCCAGTTTTGTTTGAGCTATAATTTCCTGTTTTCATTGCTCGACCAGTATCTCTAGTACTTTTTTTTTCTTATCTCTTTTGGTTGTGTTATAAAAATGTTATATTGCAAACAGAATCACTGTTCTCCGCGTGAAAAAAATTTGTCAGAAATGACAAATGACATTCGCGATGGAACAAAATCTAGCAATTAACTTAACAAATTCGAATGAAAATGTTAGTCGTTTCTTTAGTTTCTTGTCCTTCGTCAAATTTTCTATAATATTCTTCGACAACATTAGAAAATACAGCATTCTTTGAAACATTAAAAAATATCAAATTGCTTAACAGGCCTGTTCGCTTTTTCAATATGTACTCTCGTTTAACATCTCACTTTCATATTCAAAAAATACAAAGCAGATACACACAAACCTGTATCCCACATATTTTAACCACAAGCATCATATATAGCTTAAACAACACAGCAGTTTATCAATAAATATCAATATCTTCAACAATATAATCTCATTTGCCGAGAAAACATCATTTCCGCCAACAACCGGAACAACACTGAGAAATTTATTATTCAACTGGTCGTAATCCCTCGGACGCACAAAATCCACTCTGAAATCACACTTCGGTCGTTCCAACTTTTTTCCAAGTATCGATGTTCGATTAAAAAGCAACGAGGGGGGTGCATTAACCCCTCGGTCGGAATAAACAAGACTACTCGATGCAGTTGGCTCGTGTGATTTTTTTCCCCCCCTTCCGTGCATCGCTCGCAGTTAGTTGGCAGCGGAACGGGCATCGAATTGATTCCCATTTACCGCGTGGAGGTTGATCCCATCAGCGAGCCGGAGTATTGTCATGCGAACAGTTGCACGATGCCAGAAGGGACGATGCTGGAAGATGGGTGGTTATACGCGCCGCCGGATAAGGATATACCCGGATATGTAGAACATTCTGTAAACGAGTTTCATGCATTTACATTGCCCCGCCGCCATTACTCGTTTATCTATCGGCTCTTGAGAGTATCTCAAGGGAGCAGAGGCGAGCGACCATTGGCCACCGGCTAGTTACACGCGACGAGCCGATCGATCCGCGTAATTGAACGAGATCACCCGCTGCCAGAAGCATATCGTTATTTTTCCCATGGCTCGTTATCGGCCGATCGGCTCGAATCGATCGAGGCCGATCATTTTAGTTGTCGCGACTCGCGTTGTCACGACCTGCCCTCCGCCAGGTGTACCATGTCCCTACAATTTTCTCTCTCTCTCGTTCTTTTTTATCCTCTGCGTGAAACACGATCGACGAGTTCGAATTGGTATACCGTTCATTTCTCGAAGAATAATTGTGAAAATCGTGTCTCGTAAATAGGCTTTCCGCGTGTTTGGAAATATGACGTCTTGAGAAGTGGAATATAGAGTATTGTACTGTGGATATTTCTGTACATTTCCTTACGCATCGTGCGCACTCCGTGGAATTCTGTAACTTTTAAATTTCCTACAGATGCACAGGAATTCACTCGCAACGGAAAGATGTATATAATGTACAATAAAAGACGTATATAGTTATATATATATATATACACACACAACAACACTTTGGTAATTATATGTTAAATATTACTAGCCAAAGTGGTTTACCGTAGCTCGGCTGAACGGAAATTCCAAACGCTGCGTCGAGTTCGTTCGCATGGTTTGCAATAATTAACGGTTGAAGCGTATCGGAGTCGCTTCTAAGGAGCTTACGCGGCACCAAAAATAGCCACAATTTCAGTGAAATTACCGTACTCCCGATAACATTAATACACCGGCGCTGGGACTGAATGCTCCGGGACGCGCGACTACTTCTCGAACCGTCAGCGCATTAAGACCCCCGAAGGAAACTTCGCCGGAAGCTTAATTAAATTGCCATAGAATATGTTCCAATTGTTATATACCGTCGGTTCGTCGGATCCTCGAAAAGTTTGCGTCTCGTACGTCTGCCGGAAGTTCCCTCGTATTCACTTTGCGAGAGAGCAAGGCTGCGTCTCTCTCTTTCTCTCTCTCTCTCTCTCTCTCTCTCTCTCTCTCTCTCTCTTTCTTTCTTTTTCTTTGTGCCGCCTTTATCGATCGGGATTCCTCTTTTTCATTTCCACCGTGGCGAATTGGAAACGAACCGTCGAAGCTCGAATCATCGAAGCTGATGGCGAACTTTCCACTTTGCCCGTTTCTTCGCTCTAAAAAGTTACGCGCGTGCTCGAGTCTGGGGACTTAATCCGTGAAACGTTTATTAGCCATCTTGGAAATCTTTGAAAGTTAACCCCGCTTTTTACTTCGTCGAACGTTCAGTTCTCAAGAAATTACGCGCGAGGTAGCAAGGAACATCTATATTCCAATTTGCAGAGTTTCCATGTTGTTGTAATTTATCCTCTAATCGGAGAATTTTCCGATAAAATTGAGCGAAACTTTCCAACTCATTGTGCCGAGTACGAATGTGTCCAGAATCGCGGTCGCTTTCGAATTTCCAAAATCTCCCACTGGCTGGTCCACGATCCCGGGCGCTTCTTTCCACCTTCCAGGGAGAATTCGGCTGCCGGGTTTAAGGAGCAGGATATTCAGAGCGCGGGACACTCTGGACAGACGAAATAGGGAGATACGTTTCCGGACAGCGGGTTCCGGAATGTCGAAACGTCCTGCGCTGAAGTTCGCCGGCACTTAGAGGCAACGGCTCGTGTGTCCAGCTATCTATCGCCGGGTGGAAGGGGGGGGGGGAAGGGTGGGAAGCGACGAACGACGAGTGGTATCTCTAGGAAGCTTAGCTGTCCCGGCGTACAATGTAGCAATTGCAGCGGACCGTAGGGCCGGGCACGTGTAATTAAATGCAATCAGGGAACAGAGTGCTCCGAATTGCCGGCGTTTAGCTCTCACTCTCTGCCCTCTCGGCCGCGCGCTCCTCTCTCTCTCTCTCTCTCTCTCCTCTTTCCCTCTTACGTTTTCCGCGCACATAAACGCTCCAGGGGGCGGCTTGTTCGCTCGCTCGCTCGCGTATAGACGGTCGGTCCTGTCTATTCGGCATTTCATCCCTTCCGCCGCTAAGCTCTGGAAAGAGCGAAGTTGAAAGGCTTTCAATTCGATAAAACGCTTTCAGCAAACTTCAGTTCGGAGCAATTAACGGAAATTAATTCTCGTTTCTTTTTCCACCGCCGCTTCTTCTGCATCTTCGGGCCATCCTCCCTCTCTCTCTCTCGCGCCCGCACCCCCTCTCTTTCTCGTCTCAACGGGGTAGCGCCCCTCCACTCTCTCGAACGCCTTTCAAACCAGCTCGACTCGATCCCTTGGATTTTCTTCGCGTGATTTACCTCCCGACGACGACGACGACGACGACGACGAATTCTCGCGATTCACGCGGCGCGTCCACTCGAGGCAGGGCGACAGCGTAGACGGCGCGTCCCATCTCCCCGCGCCGCGGTGGTTGTAAATCCGTGGAATTCTCCGGAATTTCGAGTCGATTGAGCGCGTTCAATGGGCGGCTCCAGTCGGCCGAGAACGATCGCGAGTAATTAATAATTCACGCGCAACGAGGAGGGTCGCGGCGGGTCGCGCGCGCGTCGCTGTCTCTCTCCGGGATTGCTTGCTCGCGTCACTAGCTTGAAACGGTGGGCACGATTATTAGCAGGGACAAAAGGGAACGGCAAAGAGTTCAGGCACGTTTCCACGAATTTTGGAACTTCGAGTCGTTACCATTTTGTAATAGTAATAAAATATTCAAGATATCGGTCATTTTTCGAAACTAAAAGTTTCTGACATGGAAGAACGCGTCTTCCTCACACCGTACAAGTTAATTATTCACCTATCGCCAGTACGAGAAACTATAGTAAAAGATTTACGAATGACTTTCAAACCACTCGACGAGAAAGTATTGTCAAAAAGAAAAACAAAAAAAAAAATAGTTGAAATCTACGTACGAACGACGATGGGAGGATACTTTCACAGAAATTGGGTCACGATTGTATAAAGTTAGTCTTTAAGAGGAATCCAGAGAGGTATTTTCAATTGCGGAAAGGGGAATTTCGCCACAAAGGACCAAGTTTATGAACTGAACGCGACCTATTCGTAGAAAACTCCTTTGTGCCGTGGCGGAACAGCTTCGACCGTGTTTGCATCGCCGCGTTGAAGAACTACTTTTAAAAACTAGCTGGCTGTTGCTCGCGGTAATTGTTAGGTCGGAGCGTATTACAGTACGATCGCGATACTTCAAACTTCGGTACACTGCAGTTTCATTCGTTGTCCCCTCGGATGTCGTCGCGCGCAGCTCGCTTCGCCAACTTTCGCCGCTTCCGACGATTCGTTTGGTTGCTCGTTTGTTTCATAAGTCGCGAGTGCAAACACGGAAAGATGTTCGTGCACCGCGATTTGAAAGGAAGGATCTCCATTTGCATTACCCTCCGGGAATATCTGCAAAGATGAAGTAAGCGCAGTCTTAATACTATCCACTCCGACTGAAACGAGCCAACATGTCGCGAGAAATAACGAATATTCATCCACCGTGTCAATCCGGCGTATCTCTCGAAGATGACGATCGATTCGAAACGACGGATCGCAGCTCGTTCTCCCCTCGTCGTAGCTTGATAATCTACTGCAGCGGAGGAACAACAGTTTCTTCACGCTTTAGATCCGGCGATTTAAGCGGGAGCTCGATCGTTCCTGGATTGGATGCCGGCTAAACGAGGGGAATGGGCGACCAGCGTTTTCGCAACAATAAAGCCACGCTTTCTTCGTGAAACGGACAGAGTGCGAGAGAGATAGAGAGAGAAAGAGAGAGAGAGAGAGAGAGAGAGAGAGAGAGAGAGAGAGACGCAGTCCCACTAAGCAAAACAAAAGCCGAACCGAAAATCACGGCGGACGGCGGAGGGAGAGAAGCGAGGTCTCGAATTCTCGGCAGGAAAAGCGCAGACAAAAGGGTTTAGAGGCGGCCTATAATTCAGGGTTGATGGTTGGATGGACGAAGGGTGGTGGACGGAGAAAGGCCGCGCACGCTTCGAGGCGAAGAGGGGCTGGAAGGGAGAATTACGAGGTCACTTCCGGTGGCGCCTGCACGAGCTTCCGTTTCCGCTCGCGCTACGCCGTACCTCCCTCGGCTTTTACTCTGGCGATGTCTTCCTCTTCCCTCCGCCGTGTGCCTACCGTTCCCACCCGCCCCTTTTATAACCCCTTTTTCATTCCGTTTCTCCGCGATCCCGTTCTCTCTCTCTCTCTCTCTCTCTCTCTCTTTCTCTTTCTCTTACTGCCTTTGTCTCTCCCAGCCTTGTCTCTTTCGCCGCACCCAATGTACACCCCGAATGTCCATTTTCTACCCCGACTTCTTCCCCGAAACCCACTGACTTCCTCCAACCTCTCTATCTCGTCCTTTCACCCCTGTTCCACCCTGTCACCCTCCCTCCCGCCCTACAAAGCCCACGTTAACGCGATGGTCCTGCATTTGCACGCGTCGCAACTGCACGAGGCGGTGCAGGACGCTCGGTGCAAGCAAACTTCGCACAATGGCGTAACTTGCCTATTACTATCGCGTGCTCGTGCCTTGGTCATACCTTATCGCCTCCGCTTCGCCCTTAGCCACTTGCAACCACTCTGTCCCTACCCTAGTTCACCGTCATCCTGTTCTATTATGCAGGAACCCCCGTGCACAGCAGATAAATGGGGGAGAGACAGAGACAGAGACAGAGACAGAGAGAGAGAGAGAGAGAGGCAACGCGCGCGGCTTTTCGGCTTCCTGTGCTCTCCAGCACGCGCGTTCGTATATCTATAATATAAACTCGGGTACCAAGGTGTTCGGAATGGTGTTGGTCGCTAGTATGCGAAGCGGCAAGTTCCTCGACGGGGGTGCGCAGGTGACTCTATTCGGTAACGTAAATTCTCGGTCGTTAGAGGACCGTGGGCCAATAACACCGACGGATCGGGGACATCGGCAGTATCGGCCGGCGACGCGGCAAGAATGCGGATTGTCCTTGCCCGGTGATTACGAAACGACGACTGGCCTCGTCGCGCCACGATTTATCGCGTCTCGATCTTTTGTCATCCCACCCTTGCCGTGAAACAGTTTACTCGAAGGGGAAATTATGCCCTCCCTGTGTCATTGAAAATTAAGCGACATGGTGATAAGATTATTGTGAGTTTGAACGACGCAGCAAGCGGTGTGCTCGATCGTTTCAAACGTCGGAATTCTCACTGGGGAGGATTCTGTTCTTTGATGGAACTCGCTACTTTAATAGAACTCGATGTCTTCTGTCTTTGGTTTTCATATGAGAATTGTAACTTTTTTCTCTCGTGTTCGAAAGGCTTTTTCACTCGAGAGCGTTAGATAGATCGTTTTGCTTTAATATTTTTACCAACTTGGCTCTACACGCGCATTTTGGATGCACTTTGCGTTTTCATTTTCGAAACTTTGAAACTTGTTCGTTGATCGCAGTTGAACCCCTCACTTTACGCGATTCTTTCGTCGCAACGCAAGAGAGGGAACAAATCGAACATTTGGTACGCTGTTTCAACCGTGCGATTCATCGAGCGTGTTTCCCTTCACTTCCATTGTCAGAAAATCATTCGCGAATCACTGTCAGAGAATCAGCATTCGTCAAAGTCGGCCATTGTTTGGCTAATAATCCCCGGACGAGCGCGAGCTTCCTATCTGGCTCATCTGGAAGATCGCGCGTCGCAAATAATTCCTCTTGTCAAGAGCAGGCCTTGCGCGGGGAATTTTTCTGCAACGCTCGCGACGCGGGGTAGGTCAGCCCAGGTGGTTGATACAATGTCAAAACCGCTGTGAAAACTCGGGAAAACTGGGTCAGATAAGACAAACGTTTACGAGAACAATTTTTCCCACCCGCGTTCCGCAAGCGCGACGAGAAATTTCACCTTTGTGCGCTCATTCGTACACGTCCTTTCTTTTTTCCACCTCCCGTGTCTCTTGCCACCGGTGGCCTCCAATCCTCCTCCACGCGCGGACTCGCGCGAGGTCGACAAAAAGACGCGGAGAAAATTGAAATTTTATTTCGTTGGCTGGCTGCCGCGTGCCTCCCCGCGAAAATACTACGACCGAGCGACGCACGACCGAGCAAACGCTCATTGTTTCCATCGTGTATCCGCGCGTATTTTCGGCGCGGCTGCTTTTCCCCCGCGCTTGCGTGTACGTGCGTGTGCGTTCCACGAACGAGAAGCGAGACGAGAAGCGTCACGACGTGTGCCACGACGCCGTGCACAAATTGCGCCCGACTATTTGCATCGTGACCCACTTACCTCGAGATACGTTCCCGTTATTCGCGGCAGTTTCCTACGCAGCACGCCAGTGGAAAAAGCGCGGTCAGAATCGGCAATTCTTCTCTCCCTCTCTCTTCTTCTTCTTCTTCTTCTTCTTCTTCTTCTTCTTCTTCTTTTCTTTCTCTCCACCCCTCTCGTGGAGTGTCGCGGCCATGTTCCTTCTCCCGCCCTCGCCAGAGACGTGGTCGACCCGGAGTGAGAGAGGGAGAGAGACGCAAAGCGGGGGAAATTTTTACGCGGGGAATTATTTCGCGAACGGCGGTATCGCGACCGCGCAGCGCAGCTTGTAAATTGCCAGAGATTTTTCCGGCTTTTTCCGGATCACGTTGTAATTAATTCGGCGCGGTGCTCCGTGCCCCGCTGATAAATTTCAACGTGATTAGGTGCGTAATGTACGTTCTTCGCGCGGCAAACGTCGAATTTCCGGTAATTAATGCGCCGCCCGATGCTTGTATTTCATTTCACGCCGCGCACCAACACCACCGGCGAACGCTGCAACCGGCTCCAGCCATAAAAATTTGGTCACGCTTTCGGCGTAAATATTTGTTATCGTTGATGGCTCGTTCTTATTCCATTGCCCGTCGATCGCCACGCACACACGTGTACATGCGTGTTTCTGATATTTAGCGCGCACTAAACTATACACTAGGCTGGTACCTGCGATGGTTGGAAAAACGTTGTGTGTAATGTACTAATTGCGAGAGAAAGGTTTTCTTTTAATCGTTAATTTTTCAGAACCTGGTTCTCCTGAAAACGGAACGTTGGATGAAAGAAATCCATTTTGTATTTCATTTTGTTTCTCGACAACAGAACGCGCGTTTGTTTGATTACACCTCAACGTTTCTCTATTTGCGCGCGTTTCACATGTGTGTAACCGTATTGTAGCGAGTGCGGGATTGAAGAACGTGTATTTTTTCTTTTCTTTTTTTTTTTTTTTTGGTTTATTTTAGATTAGTACTGTTTATCACGGATTTAGAGTTACATAGATCGGTCCCTCCGCGTTTACAAGTCTGCTCAACGGTCGAGTATTAATTTCGAATTTCGGTAACAGACGTAATATTGTTATAGGAATAACGCGACGAGATTTCGTGTCACGTAGATTGCGCCGGTGCGCAATTGAATCGAAAAAAAAAGGCCGTAATATCATAATTTCTGAATACACAGTTTTACGTATGCTTTAACATATGTCTTCTTCGTTTATAAAAATCTCTACACGCAAACCGTTGATCGTCGTTACCCTAATTTTCTCTAAGTAACTGCGCTCTCGTCGAATTTCGAAGAAAACAACACCTTTCAAGTTCACTCGAAATCTAATTGATAATTCCGCTGAATAACGAACTTCAGACGACTTTCCCTTTATTTTACTTCTTCCTCGTTTCTCGCCCTGTCTTTCATCTCGTCGTCGGAAATCAGAAGCAGATGTTAAAAAAAAGAAAAGGTAGACGCGCGTGCTTTCTTGCGCGGAAAGTCGTTAACTGCTTCGCGTATACGTTCGTGATTTCGAGTATAACGAACGATCGTAATTACGGTTAACCCGCTGGGTAATTCCCACAGTTACAGTGACCGTGAAACGATTATTGGTCCTGCAGGGGCCGTTTCGTGCTGCTGAAATTACGATTAGGCCAATCGACTTCGTTCGCGCGTTTGCAGAAGCGGCCGAGCCGCGCCATTGCTGGCGGAACTCGGTCTTGATTCGTTTGCACGGCCAAGTTAATTACCGAGGTTGCAAAGCGACGCCACATCTGGAACAGACGAGACGAGACGAGACGAGGCGAGCTCTCGCTGTTTATTCGCACGGAACAAAGTGATCGGAACGGTCTAAACTGTTTACCGTGCTTTCTTCGTCAAACGTTTCATCTCGTCGAGATATTATTTCCGACCGCGGAAATTGTTTCGTTTTATTTCCACGAACAATCCAGACAAAACTTCAAGCCCCGAGTACATCTTTTTTTCAAATTTTGCTCGCCGCGTGTTCGTCTCATTTGAGAGATTTTCTCAGATTTTTGGGAATCGTCGACGTTCACCAGCTTTAGAAACTTGAAGGAAAAGTAAACGTGTCGTGGATAATTTTGATTACTTTTAACTTCTCCCGAAGCATTTTTCGTACGTTTACGTTCTCCTTCGATATTTACCTTTTCACCGTTAATATCTCACTGTACACGAAAACTATGTGCATTCCCGAGGATATTCAATAGAAATACAAAAGTAATATACACGTTTTGCACAGAAATTCATTTCTCTATCTCGCGCGCGCAGAATCGAGCGCGAACTCAGTCGCGCAAATCGAAAGAAAAAACGTTTTCACCAAAGGAAAGCCAAGAAGAAGAGCGAATGAGAAACATTCGAGCATTTGCTCGCCCGCCCACGGACAACGTATCGAAGATGGCCGATTAAAGTCCGACTCTATCCACTGAAGATACGTGATACGGTGGAAAGTTTCTGCCATTCAAATGCAATTTACTTCGGCTAATGTCATTCGCTCGATTTAACCGTGTAATAAAGCAGTTCGCGGCAAACTGTGTCAGCCGGCGTTGATCGCGTTACCCGTTTGCTTTTGCGAGAGAGACTGCGGGGAATTTTAACTCTTTGCTCGATCGCGTTTAAACTTCCAGCTAAATTGCCATACTACGGGACACGGTACAGCGCACAGCGCGTAATCGCCTGGTTTATGACACTGTTGCGTTCCAACTTTTTAACGGAAGCGGAGTTACACAAGCGCTTAAGTGAATATGGGAATTCCATCACACGCGAATTCCATTCTATCCTAAACCCTAAACGGGCCAAGTGTAATTGATCTGTTCGTGCGTTATCCACGCGTTTCAACGCTCGAACTCTTGTCTCTTTTCTCTTCTTTTTTTTTCTTTTTTTTTTTTTTTGGCCTTTTTCACACTCGAGCGCGGCGGTTGATTTTCAAATGAATTTTCGGGAGCGAGATAGGATTAAACCACCAACCTTTTTAGCGAGCTGTAATTTAGCCAAGTTTTAAACGAATAGAGGAGTTAGTCGATCGTGCAATCTCTTGTTCGCGCTATTGCACTCGAACTTTAAGGGAACATTAGTCGATTACATCGTCGCTCGCTTCGCGCGGTTACCGCCCGCTAATCTGTTTACCCAGTTTTCCGGCAAGAAACCTATGGGCGAGCCATGCACGTTGGAAACAATCAACGAGATTTTTCACAAAGGGATAGAATAATTCGCCGACGCGTGACACTTGTAGAAAACGGAGATTCGTTTCGAAAATATTTTTTGTATCTGGATCGACTTGTATCGCGAGTTAATTTATTCGAACTAAGTAAGAAAACGTAAAATAATCCTAAAAGACGAAATAAATAACGATAGAGAAGCGGTTCTCAGAAGTCGCGAGAGGAACATTTCAAAATGTTTGTAATTCCTTCTCAGAGACGGAGAACGTGAAATTAAAATGGAAAGTAATCGACTTTTATGAGAAACTCGGATAAACATCTGACTTATGCTCTACGAGATTAATTTGCGGATTTCTCTCGGAAGACTATCTTTCGCTGATTTTAATTTGTGCCACATGCTCCTGTCCAAACCGGGCCACTTAATTATCTTTCACGTTACGCTCTTATATGTATGAAAACTCTCTGGCAACTCTCTAAAAAATACAGCCGTGAAAGAAAAATCCCCTGCAACGTATTTATGCTCGGGTCCGCTACTTAATTTACATGTAAAACGCCATATCGTCGTAATTAGAAATGACAATTAGGTGGCCAGTTTTAAATGAAATATCCCCAGCGGAGATTCTTGAGAAGTTAAACGCGCCTCTGTTATCGTTGCATCAACGTAATTTCCATCTTCAACAATTGTAATTGAAATTCTAGCTAGCCGCGTCGCGGATATTTATGCGTTCACGTTGCTGAATGTACGATGTTAACGTAAACGTAAAAACACACTGCATGGAATAATTGGATTCTATTTCTGTCGTTCTTCCTATTTGCGCGTAATTGAATTTGAATTATCAGTTTTATAGGACTTTTTCTTGCATTTATTACTTGGTACTCGGAGGAGCAATCTCTCCAATTGTCTTGTACATAAAGTATAAAATACACATTATTGCATTAGACGTTTAAAAGACAAAGCATCACACTCTCACTGAAGCTTACTTCTTCTCGTCTGTAAGAACGTGATGCGAATTTGTGTAAGTCTATCAATAGCAAACGTTACACAGACACACACGGTAATACACTTTTTTGCGTCACACAATGTCTCCTTTATCAAATGGAAATGTATGTTTCCCGATAAGAGAAAAGGAATCTTTTAGATAAAATTTTTCTCACGAGAGGTAAAGACTCGTCCTTCGCCACAGATTCTAAGCAACATCATACTTCGATTCGAATGGAAAAGGAAAGCAGCACGCCCCTGAGCGCATCACGTCGATTCGATTATCCAACGAGAGGCACTCCTCGACCGTCCGAAAATAACCGGCGTGGTCAACCTTTCGAATCGTACGGCGCGTCCGTGTCGAAAATTCGCAAAACGCGGCGCGCGCATAGCCGAGCGGAACGCGCTGCGTGTAAAAGTCTAAATGCGGACGGTGAGTTTGGTAGGTCGTCACACGCGATCGGAGGTCACACAGGTTGGATCATGCGTGGCCACTAGGGGGGCCCAAAATTTACGAATAGCTGAACCAAGCAAGATGGAAGCTCGAGCGAATATCCAACAAAGACGAAATAAAAGTTCGGGTGTCTAGATTCTTTTGAGTAGTTCAACTATATGTTATATATTTCCAGGTTTGGTGAGAAAAAAAAGTCGAGCAGATTCGTCTTTAATAAGACATGACAAATCGATATGAAATTTTTAATTCGTCTCACTCGAACACATTTCTTCCGGTCTGAGACTCTTCGTACATCTCGGGTTCACCTGAAACCGGTCCGAAACGTCGGTTACACCTCCGGTGGCCGCGCTTTCTTTCGCCCGCGTTCCGCGCGCGATTCGAAAGAAGGTCGCCGGTCGCGTTCACGTGAATTACGTATTCGACGAATAGAAAAGCCCGCCACGGGCAGCTCGCCAAGGAATGCAGACGCGGTTACGGTTACGAGCCCGGGGGCCTATCATAACATTCCCTAAACCGCTGTTCAGGGGAAAAAGAAACGAGGAGTCGTGCTTGACAATTCGATCGTGGCTTCTCAACGTAGAAGCTGCTCTCGTATCTTGTTTTCGGAACTGCAACTGCTGATTGAAGTGAGAAAAATTGTGTTTCGGGAGGAGGAGTGAAATGAGTTTTGAAATTACTCGGATATTACTCGGATCTGTGGAATTGAAAACAGTGATTACTGGTCAGAGTAAAGTCTGTTAAGTGGAAATTGGATCCAAAGTATTTGAGAAAGAATTGTATTTTGAATTATTGGTTGAAGAATAAATTAAGAGAAAGACAAAGTGATTCTCGAATATACGTACACGCTCGTTACTACGTGATAAATTTTATTTTTCGTAAAGATGCCCCGCAATGCAAAATTGTTCAGTCATTTAGAATGCAATTTCACAACGAGTTAAGCTCGGTTCACTACTATTCTTACGGCGGACAGGTAGAGAAATAGCGAAAGCTCGCTAGGAAAATAGTCGGCCATCTTTCAGCGTCAGCAATAGTGGACCATAATATCTATACCGAGGCGAGGTTCGAGTGATATATTGTTGCTCTAGACGGACGTTAACTTGACGGGAGGAACGTAGATTGTCTTCGTTTGACAGCCGATAACTTTCCAAAATTGTTTCTAAAGATACAACGGGGCCCGGGCACCTTCCAAGCCCGCAGAATGAATTGCCCGACGACGTTTGAGATGAGTCTCGATAATGGCGTTTCAAAACCATCGATCTCGGGGCTTTGCCAACAGGCTCGATGGAACAACGACGATGAACAAAGCGATTCTTTCGTTAGCTCGACGAAAGTACGATTGACAATGTTGGAATTTCATCGTACGTTGTGTTTCTAATGCATCGATGTAACCGTGTCGTTAAAATCTCGCAGAAAACTCTGCTTTTGTACCTTATCTGTATTCGATTTAACTTACATTTTCAAGAATCTTTCACTCGGCGTACATACGCGGTTTTCGAGCTTGGAATTTGAAATCGATACCGCGAGAAAGCTGTTTATAGTATAAAATTCAAAATTCTTCGTAGTCTCTGTACAAGGTGCTACAATACTTTGTACCTTTCTATCTTTGCTGCAAATTACTTCGAGTAGACCACTATGTTCTACGTGAATCACATTATCTACTTTTGGGAAATGTGTTAATCTTGGACAAGATAAAAAGAGAATTGACGTTGGCACGTACAATTTTTTGTTCACGCACGCTACGTACATATCTATTCCTTTTAATCACTTGCGCTGGCAACTGATTGCGGACCGTAACGAGTGACCAAACCAAGTATACAATAATTCGTCGCTTTCTTTTTGAACACGTCGGTATGACATCACTGGATAGAAATTATTGAGAAGTAATAAATTTATTATTTGTTTCGCCTATTTTGTTTTACTTAAAACTATAAAATATAATTAAAATATATATCAAAATATTTTATTGATTATTAATATAAAAATATATATAATATATATTAAAATATTGAAACAATTTTGAAACAAAAGATTCTCGTCGTGCGTGGCACGTCATTCCAGCGCAAGAGGTTGAAACTAGAGTCTAAAAAATTGGCCGTCTAATTTCAACCTGGCATCATCATCTCTTACTCCGAAACGAAAGTTTCCAAATTCGTATCGATAATTCGAGTTCTTTCGACGTACATACAATCCAGTCACGCGTTGTCCGTGACAAATGATCGCTGAAAACAGGAATCGGTAATGGGCAGTTGCTCGGCGAGGCCGGAGCCCAACCGGTGACCGAGGCGAATGAAATAGCGAAAGCTCCGCAAGAAAATAGTCGGCCATTCGTCAGCGAACGGACGATCGTGGACCATAATATACCGGGTGGGCAGATAAGTTACTGCGAGGGACAAGCATTAATTTGGGGCTGAGTTGGCGCGCGAGACGGCACGCCACGCCACGCCACGCCACGCCACGCCGAGAGAGCCTCGGTCTCTACGCTTCGGGACCTCTCCCTCGAGGCTATTCCGTCCCGTTAACGGATAGCCCGTGCCCTTAGACGAATCGATCCTTCTTAGTTGCAGCGGCAACCTCGCCACTGAGAGAAAGACCGATTCGTAGTCGCGAGACGACCTCCTTCGATCGGATGGAAAAACAAACGTTCGATTCGCACAGCGTTGTTCTACTACTCTCCGAGCGACGAGCTTCGCCGGGAACTTCCGAGACTTTGGAGACTCGCGGAGAAAGAGAGAAACGTCCCGCTTCGCTTGACTGACGGGCTTGCCACTTTCGCGCCAATGCGCCATTGCGCTTGGGAATTTTCGATTTCTTCCACCTCCGGCGAGGAGGCAAGTTTCGCTTTGAAAGTTAATACGAGAGAAACTGATATTGGATTGCTGTTGTGGAAAGTGACGATGAAACGTGTTCACTTGTGAAAGCATTCAGTTTCAACATTTATCGATGCTCGTTAGTCGATAAAATGCCTCATTGTTCATTAAATATACGAATTGATAAATATATAAATTATGGTACTATCGTTGCAAGATTCATTATTGGATGAAATGAATTTCTATTTAAGTCCTGTTTCTTTAATATCGTACACGTATGACGCGCATATCACGTCTGTCATGGAAAACATCTTAAAATTCCATCAACAATATAATGAAACAATATAATGACATTTTGAACACATTGGATCTGAAAGTGCGCGCGGCAGCTACGAGTGTACACGTATATATATACAATACCATCTCGAACGTTTGGAAACGCACGGAATCTTTCTCAAGTCGAACTTCATTCGCAGTTACGTGAAATTAAAGATCTTATCGTCAGTGCTGCCCACCCTTCAGCGAACTTCGCTTAAAAGAAACGACTGTTATCCAGACCATCTAACGTACCCTAACACCCGAACTTTCGAACGAATTTTTCTATCTGCTGCGAGACACGATTCTTTGCTCCATTTTCTACCTCGCGAAGAACCTCGATATCCAACAACAACAACAACAACAACAACGCCCTTCTTTACATCTCTGGAAAGTCGAAATTTCACGAAAAAAAGCGAGAGAGTGTGTTGTGTGAACTGGTGTGGCTTTCACCATTGCCTGGCCATTGAGCAAGTAGTGTCGGAGCACGATGGCGGACACCAATGGGGGAAGAAAGAGCAATTCAACGCCGTTCTCTGCAGAGTGTTCGGCACGACCCTGAAACTCTGGCAGTCACGCAAGCACGCGGAACGCCGCGCCGCGCCGGTAGGTGTATGTATGCCTCCCCCTCCTACCCTTGGCGTTCCTTCGCAGTTCCG
Source organism: Frieseomelitta varia (assembly GCF_011392965.1). Lineage (NCBI taxonomy): Eukaryota > Metazoa > Arthropoda > Insecta > Hymenoptera > Apidae > Frieseomelitta > Frieseomelitta varia. The sequence goes on from NW_025108656.1 coordinate 79,757, forward strand.
TAGTAGCGCCGGCGAGGGTTCAAACGATGCTACGGAATTTTAATTCGATTTGTACCGAGAGAGACTCCCGCGAGAGCGAAGCCACGCCGTCTACCAGCAGCCGTAGAATCAGAATCCCTCTTGTATTCTTCGCGCAATAAATCCTCGCGCCGTGTAACCCAATTACTTCTAGCCGGGGCCCTACGTCGTGGCCCCTCGCTTCCGATGCTACGGAAGCCGGCTACGCCAACCTTTTATCAAAGCGTTAATTGGAAAATGGCTCGGACCTCACGGAAAACTTGCACCGAATTGCGAAAGAAAAAATTGTCACCGCCTTTCGACCTGTGGCAACAAGATGTGCCTGCTGATTTGTTGATTTCGTAAGCAGAATCAAATATCCTAAATGTTGATCTGGTCTGACGTAAATTATCTACAGTCATCGACAATCCAGAACGATAAGTACCGAGGATTAGTCTCGATTTAAAAAACGAGAATCTTTCCAGCTCGGCTTTCGCTCGTTACAGAAACGTTTACGAGGCAAGGATCTCTAATATCTTGTCGATTGTAAAAGAGACGAGAGGAAGAACGTATGCAGAATATTAAGATAAAAAAGCCATTAATTCCTGCCAACTGAAAGTTCTGCATGGCGAACTTCCATTGCCAAATGTGGAGGATTTATTCCTTGGGGCGGGACGCTCTGTCTTTGCTGGACTTAATTCCTCGTTGGATTGTATCAAACTGGGGGAAAGCTGAATGGTTTAAATCTAGCGAAACGAACGATACGCTCGGTGATGGACGTCGAGAGTTTTTATCTCGGTGAACTTGCTCCCTGCACGTCTTATCTGGGATTATTTCTTCTGTTACGGCTATTTCCGCGGGGATCTGCATAACCCAGTTGACAGGTAATTTATATGTTCCCAAGTGTTCCTCTTACTTTCTTCTGCCCCCTTCTATCAATCGTAAAGAGTGCATTTTCATAGGGCTGAGGATATTATTACCGTAACAATAGGTCTCCTCGAGGGGTAATGTATTGCGCTTGAAAGTACTTCCACGATTCCATAATAAACAGTATGGAAGGTAGTAGGAATTTTGTAAATAAATTATATTTCACAGAGACATTTGCTAAAGCTTGCTGTAAATTTCTCTCGTCTAACGTCTACCTTTGTTTTCGCGAATATATTCAAAAATATTGAGTCGTCACTTGTTTTGATCTTCATACGGTAAATTTGAATGAAAACTGTATTTTGTTTTATCATTTCAAGGAACGCGATATCTATTTTGATCGATTAAATTGAAATACATGCGTACACACGCGGTATAGTATCGTATGACGTCAAGTGTTCGCAACATATTCCACTTTATTAATCCCGAAACCATCACGAAGCGGCACACTATGAATTTAGTATGCAAACACGTCTTGCAAACAATCGACTTAACAAGTGTAACCAATCGAATGAAAACGTACATTGGTCCGGCGAGTAAATTCACCTGTGTTTCTCCATATATAAATCACCGATACGCAAGATCCGCCGCAATTGGCCCCCGTAAATATCTAATTATTCGAGCATCATGCGCCGCGCCGCGGTGTCCAACTAATTTCACACTGTGTCGAGGAACAACACCGTACACACCGGCCCGGTAAGCCTCGCGTAATTACCAAAACGCCAACATCCGAAAATGTCCGAGCGTCGAGCAGCAACGAAACCAATGAAAGAGGAAAGAAAAATAAAAAAAAAAAAGAAGAGGCAACAACAGGGGATGATTCGAGACTATGGTGGATTAAAAATTCCATTTTCGAGGGCGGGAGGGGGCAAGTTCGAGCGCGGAGCATCTCATTAAAACAGTTCGATGGGCGGGACGCGCGATGACGAAAGGATTAACGGCGGCGGAAGCCTCCGGAGGGAGGCCGGAATGACAGTAATAACAGAGCCGTCCGTCAAAACCGAACGTTTCACGGACGTGCTCGATAATCCAACGAGCCACGGTAACACCGGATGATCTGTCAGCTAGTTTCCCAACCCTCTGCCAACCCGGCCGGCTCCACCTTCTCCGAGAATCACGGCCGAGAGCGCTCGGGAAAATTTTCGAAAACGACCGACCCGTCGGTCGACCGATTTTATTTTTTTGCCAAACGCGATAACGCGCACGGGAGGGCGACTCGACTTTCCGACGTCATTTGGCACGGTCTGATAGGAAATGGAAACACACACATAGTCGAAAAGAGAGGGGGGGAGTTGGACTGTCGATAATTCTCGGTGGTAACTGGCCGATTTCGAGGGGCATTTTGGCAAAGTGCATGATTCCGACTCGATGGCTCGAAGGCGGAGCTGATCGTCGATATGGTTAATTTATTGGACGAATGAAGCTTGTTTTGGGATTGTCTGTTGGGTAAAAATCCAACGGCGTTCGAAGTATATTTCTGACTGTTTGGTCGGAGAATGAGAGCAGTGTTGTTTGTGTAATACGTGTATCGATACCAACTCTTGCTTATTCTTACATGTTTCTACGTTCAACGAATTTAAATAAAATTGGATAATTTTAATTAATTGGATTAATTGAAAAGATGTACAAGTGAAATACGACATTGGTTCTTGATTAAAATTATTCGTGTAGTCCAACGAGCTGAATTTAAATATATATATATACATATTTGAACTTCACGAGCGAACTTGCTAGCAATCACAGAGCGAAAGTACTTTCTTCTGAAAACACCCAGTCCGACTACAGAATCGTCATATTTCGGCTTCCGGGACACGGGGCGCCGTGCGGGAGGTTGTTACGGACTTTGCTCAACATCTCGTACACGCAATATACGTGGAATAACATGCACCACTATTATCTCCGTCTCGTGGAAAGTTTTCTTCGTGGAACCGGCTACGCGGAGGCAACTCAAATTAGACTTATCCGCGCTGCATCATCAACCCGTAGATGATGCATTAAGTTACTCCGTTCGAAACAATGGGCCATGATACACGAGCAACTGTGCGTGAATGGGGAATTGCGAAGCGGAGAGTTTATACTGGCGCGGCCGCATTGACTCACAGTTGACGAAACTCCGCGTTTGTGTACCGGACGAAATTAAGGGCATGGTACAGCTTCTTTCCCTGCGGTCCCTTTCTCATAAGGATAAAAACGACTTTTTTCACTTGCGAGAATAATTCGCGAAGGAAAGAATTTTTCGACTTACTGCTACGAAGAGCACAACCGTGATCGGCTACCATTTTCATTTCAAATCGAAAATGGAGAGCTATTAATTATTGCAAATGTCCGCCACTTGGCAGAGGTAAAATGGTACAATAATAAAATACAATAGAGAACGGAGTAGATAGGTTGCTAATCTACATCTAAGTTACACGACGATTTAAAAGTACACATTCGTACACACACATACACACACACATTATATATATAATATATACGAGACGAGATAGAAATAGATTTTGAAATTGGATCTCTGCGTTCCCGAATAGTTGGATGTTTCGACTTTTAGATATAAATCAAATTATTCCGAGTGGATTTGTGTAAATATTTTGTGCAATGCATGGTACGTCGATTTGACTCGAAAATTGTCTCTCCGCGTGTTCTCTCCGTTCCCTGCCTAAAATCAGAGGATTCTGACGTCAGGCAACAAATGAATTCAGCGTAATACCACGGTTGCACAACGAACGGATCCACGCGGAACGATTCAACGGCCTTACCGAGCATAGTTCAATTTTGAGGGCATTTTACACAGAGTCGTGCTTTAACCGGCTAATATTAACACCATATTTCAGGGGATAACGAGAGAACGCGCCCCGTTTAACGCGCACCCCCGTCTACACACGCAATGCGTGCGCCGGGCGATTTCTCTCGAAACCTCTCAACGTACGTCAGTGAAAATTTCTGGTAATAGTCCGGTAAGCTCTTTTCGGTGGAGCATACGATATTCGAATGGATTTTCGGAGAGCGTTCCGTGCTCGCCGATTCACATGAATACCCGGCATAAGCCACGCGGGCTTAACAAAATGATCCACTATGAATGAAACGCCTATTTCATCTATAGAGTTTGGTCAAATATGTCGACTCGAAGCCAGAAAGATATCGTTGAATCCGCGCCAGAAATTTCGTGACGAGATTCTTGCGATCGTGACGTTTTTCTCGAAATAAATACGTACGGTATATACGGTGTATATTATGTGTGCGTGGTTTTACGTACGCGCGGGAGTATCATCCTGGCCATTTCATGCGTTTTGGCATCGGACGCCATCATGTGACGTCGAATCGCGATATTCGAATTTCCATTCACTGCACCGACCATTTGCCCGGTTTGATGCTTCGTACCGTTCTCTCTCTCTTTCTTTCTCTCTCTCTCTTTTTCTGGCTTTCCTACTTTGATTACCAATTTTGATAATATCCACGCGCGTAGTGTCAATATTCTCATGCAAAATGAGGATCATATTTTTCCTTGTGTAACGTGGGTATGAATGTCTGTCAGCGAACCGATACGTGGAAAATATAACGTAAAGTAAATAATTATAAAATTCTAAAAGTAAATAGTTTTAAAAATTGTAAAATATTTCGTGATAAGTGTATCCGACGTATTCATTTTCTTCCGATTTTAAGAAACACTCGAAACAAGTTTCATTCTGATTCGATAGTATCATCGTGTCTTAAAGAAATTGCTGCCAAAATATAACTAAAAGTTACGATCATCTGAAAACACGTCAAAGTATGAAGCATTAGTTTCAGTTTCTTCGTAAATTTCCATTTTGCTCGATGTATTCCAGTAATCTTAAGAAAGTCGTGCATTCATTCTTCTTGCTGTGTCTGTTGCTTCATCTTTTTATCTTCTTTTCATGTGCGTGATATTAATTCGCATTAATTCAATATTGCGATTCACTTATGCGTCAAAATGGGACGTCGTCGATACAGCGACATCGTTTCTTTTCTTTCTTTTCTTTTTTTTTTTTTTTTTT
>NW_025108656.1:84700-105376 GCF_011392965.1 Frieseomelitta varia
TTTTTCTTCATTTGGCGGCATTTCGTAAAATGAATATTATATTTGGAAGAATACGATGCTCGCCTACTTCATGTCGGTATAAGAAGCGCATAGAATATTTTAATTAAATCCGAGCCCTTGGAGAATCTCAGGCAAAGGAAAGAAAGTATATATAGCTGGAGTATACTGCCTTGAGGAGATTTATTACCGTACTTGGAAAGACTAAAACGCGACCGAGTAAATAGCGAGGAACGTGGAGTTTATTCGACGCTGTTAAAAATTCTTTAAGCATCTTCCCCAGCCGGCTAAATCTAACATTCGAGAATTAATTAAAAAGATGTGCCTTTATCGCGATGATCAAGACGTTGTGAAACACGGAGTAAAGATCTACATTTAATTTTTTTTTTTCTTACGGAAACAGATTTACTAGCGTGCAATGTAAAACGATGAATTACAAAGAATAACCACTCGAAGTATTTATCAATGATTTTATCACTGATACATCGGTAAGTAGGTACACCATAAAAATAAATCGTACTAAATAAAGTTCGTTTCGTTAGACAATCAATCTTCATTATTATCACGCAATCGAACAAGGAAAGACACTTAACTTTTTTGCGTAAAGTGTGAAAGTTCTGTACACGTTTTGCAAATTCGGACCGATTTCTAATCGAACTAATCCCAAGCAGAATTGTAAGTCATTTAATGCCATTTATTCGAATAAAGCGGCAACTATTTGCGGATCTATTAAGAATTCGAACGCGCGGATACAAATTATCGCCGTGCACGCCGAACAACCGTCTCGCTGTTTCACGTCTGAGCTGATTCGTCGAGCTTTCTCGCGCGAGTTCTCTCTAAAAATATCGACGCATGTATCGCTTACAAAACACGAAGCAAAGAAGCTCGATGCGAATAGTCGCGATACGCACACGAAGTGGAGAGTCTGGGATTAATGGTCCGATGGGGGTCTCGTTAACACGGCCAGCAAAATTGTTATTAAATCGACCGGCTGTATTTGGTTCCGCGGCAGCAGTTAATTAGGTGAGCGAGACAAATGGCGTCGTGCTCTTTCCTCACTTCGTAAATCTCTTGGCGCTCACTCTAAATTCTAAACCCCCCCCCCCCCTCCTCTCTATTGCTCACTATTTTGCAAAAAGTCCGGCGAGTTGCCGGCATCGACAAAAATCGCGATTCGACAAAAATCGACGAAAAAGACGTCCTCGCGACACCGTCGCCACGATTTACTGCGCCGCTTTTCTACGGTCGTTGTGCCGCCGACGTTCGTCGATGGTAATTTCGTTGGTTAACGTACTTGAGCATCGTTAACTCGTGCCTTTCCCATCAACGTGACTTGTCAATTTCATCGACCATCAAAAATTGAACTTCCTACTTCCCTCTTTTTCCTTCGAAATCACGGCGTAAATTTGTTCGTTGGCACATCTAAGCTTGGTACGTGCGTGCATTGGTATCTTCGTAGTGGTAAAGGAAAATAAGTAGAGAAAAAGCCGCAGCGAACCTAGATAGTTTACTAGAAGGAGATCGAAAGTTTCTTCCTCGACTTCTTTTACCATCATTTCTCGATAGTACATTTATTATTTACTTTGTGGTTGCTTTCTCTTCCAGCCACCTGTACTGGATGAAATGTGTTACTTGCTCGGAGATGTTCAGTTAACAACTTCGTGGAAATTGAAACGGCGTATCTAGTCGATAGAGACATGCCTCATGCCTAATTACGTCCAATTGATTCTGACTTTTTGCGTTCACAGTGCATTCAGATATCTTTCTAATTGCATGCCACAAGTATAGCTTTTAATTTATTTGGACAGGCTCAACTATAATACGCGATACCTGCCTAACTTGATATTTACGACTCGTTTGTTATTTTAAGAACAGGAAATGACCTGATCTGCGGTTGATCAGTCTGAACAATAGCGTTGAAACAACGGTGTTGAATAAAAAGTGCATGACTACGTATGAAAACTTTGTTAGATCCGAATCGTTTGTTTTCCAAGCAATGACTATTCGGGAGTAAGTAAGGTCAAGATCAGTGAGAAGAAGGAACAGCGGCGAAAAATAGGGAACTATCGAGGCTGAGTCGATCTCTGTTTCTTCCTGCGCGGTGCAAATTACGTGAGATGTAAGAAACGTAAAGAAACATCGAAGACAGGTGAGGCAGTAACGGGCAGAACAGATTGGAGCAATGTTCAACAGCTAATATTGACGGGAAAACAAAACGCGTAGATAATTCCCGGTTGGAATTATTTATACAGGGAATAACGAAAATTCCAACGCGGCAGCGTTGACAATTAACAGAAGCTCTACGTCAAATAGATTTGTTTTTCCACGGCCATTAGTAAGGTTACACCGGAACATTTCCCTTAATCCGTGTTTACGGGGGGTCGGTGCTGCGGTATATCCGTTCCTTTATCTCTCCGTTAAGAAACGAGAAGCTTACCAGACGCTACATTTTTTCGTAAACGAGTCGGGATAACGGAGCGAGCCACGGGTAAGAAACTACGTTAAAATGTTGCACCTTATGCTGACAGCATACGATAACATTCCTGGTGTGGTAACAAGTTCGTTCAAGCCTTTTTGTTCCGGTGCTACACATCTCGGAAATAATGACCAGTTTCTTTGACGTACTTGTTGCACTTGCAAAATTTTATCTGATATTTACGATGAAAAACCGATAAATTCTGAGGATTATTTACTTTTACGAGAAGTCTTTGTTCGTTTGTCGTTATCCTGTTAGGTAGGTTTATCTTTTTATCTTTAGATACGTATACGTTGATCGTAGCTTAGGTGAAAGTAAAGTAATTGTGTATACGATGGTATTAAAATAATCATGCAATGCTTGTGCCGGTGTACACAAAATTGATAAAAGTGAAAAGTGAAATGATCAGTGACCGTGCGGGAAATACGTGCAAGAAGAGTTAAAAAGTTTAATTACAATACTGATGAAGACAAGGAAGTTACATTAATGCAAAATCGCATTTAGATTATAAAGATCAAAATTGTCCTCCACAGAATAAGAGGATTCAGCGAGATTCAGAGATTAAAAAGGGTTCAGAAGTTTCACTAGAAATTTTACTGTGTTTTACAGAATAAAGTAAGGATTTTAAAAAATGGCATTCTCTGGTTCTATTCATTCTACGACAGTATCCGTACATATACGTCGACCGAGAAACGTAGGATACCATTCGTGTAAATAAGATGTTATTTATAAGATTAGAACATATAACAAGGACTTACATTTGGCTCCAAAATAATTCCAGGAATGTCGAGGTTGGCTTCAAAACAATTCCAGGAACGTCCGTTTCTGTTTGCCTTTATGTTTATGAACTTGGCTGACCTCGTACTTCGCTGTATCCATCACCCTGTGAATTTCGTTATCGTTACGAAAATTATCAGTGTATATCGGTTTAGTTTCGTAGTTTGATAGAAAAGAAAGACATCTTACAAAAAGAGTGCAGGTTATGTCACGTGATGCAGCGATGATGGCGAAGATTGGCGATGACAGCGACAACTAAACACGAATTTAAAATTCACCCCCTTCCAGCACTCCCCACTCCACTCGATTAGAAATGTAAAGCGCGAAAGGGGTATCAGGCTAAAAGGACGACGTAATGCGAATGCGCGCGCGTGTGGCGGGCGAGGGAGGATGGTTCGCCGCGAGGAAAAGAGGGTGAGCACTACAGGTGGTGGGCGTCCCAACGTCGTGAGCGCCACTGTACAACGCGACAAACAACTAAAACGCGACCCTCGCGTCCACGAAAATCCGTCCCGCTGTGTCGCGTGTCCATCCATCCGTCGGTGGTCTACACGACATGTTTGTCACGACGACGAAACGAAGGCAACTGGAACGACCGTCAGTTTCGGCCACGTCTTCGTCGTACGCGCTCGCGCTTTCCCGTTGAGTCCAACCTTATCTCTCTCGCTTTTCCTTTCCGGAGTACGCAAATCAAACTACACACACACACACACACACACACATACACACACGCAGCATACACACACGCAAGCGCACAACACACACGGTCTATATATTTCTCTTTCTATACGTAGAACCTACTATTACCGTGCACGCGCACCGATCTACTTGTCTCTTTCCCTCCCTGGCATCCCCCTTCTTTTCTCTGTCTTCAGCCTCCCGTCCTCACCCCTCTCGCGTGCCCGTCGGATCGTTTCGACGAGATACCGCGCAGTGGCGCAGTCGTCGCCACGAGAGCGACGTGCTCTCCGTCGGTGGTCATGAATCGTGCGGCGGAAGAGGTCCTCGCGAGCCGGCCTCCACCGTCGTCGTCGTAGTCGCGTCGTCCTAGTCATCGTTGCCGCGCCGTTCTGCTAGTCCTCGCCGTCGCGCGTTTGTGAAATTTTTGGAGCAGCCGCCGTTGGAAAAGACGCCGGTAGTGGTGGTGGTGGTCGTCGTCGTTGTTGTCGTCGTGGCGATGGTCGTGCGGTACGTGGGATCCCTTTAAACCGACGATCCCTTTAAATCGGTCTCGCGTGTGGTCGATCACGAGCGCGACTATACCGATCGAACTCCGCCGGTGTTGCTGCGTTTACCGTGCGATGATCGACGGAGTGGTGTTTTCGGCGAGAGGAAGAAATGGGCATTGGTAGGCGCGTGCCGCGTCGCGGTGAACGTTGCGTCGCTGATCGCCGACAGCGGCGCCATAACGGGGCGCGTTCGTACGCGATCATAGTGTGAGACGAGAGGAAAGAAATAGAAAAAAAAGAGGCAGAGGAGGGGAGAAAAGTGCGGAAGCCGAAGTCGGAAGCCGAAGGGGAATAGATAAGGCCTGCTGCCCTGCTGTTTGTATTGGTTTTTTCTAGTCAGTGCTGTGATCGTCGCCGTGTGCAACCACGCTCGCACGTCGGAGATTGTGCTCTGTGACCCATCGCGGGAGAACGAGAGCGCGCCGAGGGCTGAAAATGTGAGGAACTTGTTGTTCCGGCTGGTTGGCGGGACACCGGACGATTTCGTTGACAAGGTAATGCGATACCGCCGACCGAGCGTTTTTACGCGCCAAATGAACGCGGCACCGCTCGTGTCCGCGTGATTTACGCTCTGTACGCGCGCAAACGCGACACCTCGCGAGATTCGAGTTTGCAACGTGTGCACGATTAATTACACGATTTGTGGGACTTTCGCCTCTTCTCGCGCAACTTGGCAACTTTTCTTTCGCCATCCGTGTTTAGTATCGATGCGCACTATCGACGTTCGCGCGTCCACGTACGCGAACAGCACTTTCCGTCGCAATTCGTCGCGAGGATTCGTCGAGATGGCCAACCCGTTATCGGCGTCAATTAACGTAATGGTTGATCGCGGCGTTGGACAGTGATCGATCGTAATATCGTTCGACGCGAATTACACGTAGAAAGTAAGAACGTAGCGTAATACGTTGCCATAATGATAGATGTAGGTTAGACCGTGTGATCTTGGAAAGTTGACTTAACGCTTTCCAACGTCGTACTGGCGCCGTGTATCGGAGCAATTTAAACGTCTGTCATGCTTTCGTTGGCTATAAAGATGGCCGCCGACATATCGATCGACATTTTTCTTCGATATATCGAAACGACTCCATCTTGTCAGTTGAAACCGACCGTTAGACAAACGCGCACGCACAATTGTGCCTTATTTCACAACGCGGTTGAAAAATTTCAACGTTTCGAGGTACAAGTGACAACTACGCGAGTGACGACGATAGAAATTCGAAGAAACTGACAGTGAAACGATTCTCTTCACTTTACCTCGACTGCAGGAACAGTCAAATCGGTTTTCCTCCCCGGATAATTGATACTCGGGCCGGCTGCATTCGAATAAGCGGGAAGTGATTAATTCGTTCTGCGGTTCGACGGCGCGCAACAACGAAACTCGCCTTTCCACTTGGACCACTGGGCTGCCCCGTGAAAAGCGCCGAAACCCAATGGGCGAATAAAGAGACTCGGTGAGTAGTGGCGGCCGTACGTCTCTGACGTCCGGCGGATTTACCGTTTACGCTGTTTTCGGCGGCACATTGTTGGAATTTCGTGGTCTCGTCGTGCTTGCCTCCTTCTCAGATCGATATTCGGAGTCAAGGTTGCCGGTGGAGCGGCAACGTAAAAATAATAACGCGCGGTGGCGGAGGGGGAGGGGGCGGGGGCGACGAGAGGGGTGCAAAGATGGATGCAGAGGTGGAACAGGGAGCGTTTCACGCTGCTCCCTGTTGCTCCGTACATTGTTCCATATTTGTCCGGCTTCGGTGACCCTATCGGAAAAGCGCTATAAATAGAGAACGATTTCCAATTTTACACGGAAAGGCAGGCAACGCACCAACTGCAGACGCGGTGCGACTACTCGAGTGCGCCAGACGTTTCCTTTCGTAATTAGGTCAATCCGTACCTAATGAGACGTTACTCGCGCGTTACCACCACGGCCATTCTCGCGTCGTTTCGCCTCGTTTCAGACGCCGAGGCCCGTCCCCTCGGATCGAAAGATTTTAATTAAAGGTTTTCGCCACCGAGGCTCAGCCAGACGATGCGCGCCTCCCGTCGCATCGTAATGGTCTTCGCGCTGCTTGTTTTCGAGAACACGGTCGTTTCGAGCGATTCGTTTCCTAACCTGGTGAAATGAGTAACGGATGCAACGAGGTCAATTCGGCCAGTTTCACGAATACGGGGGGAGGGATAGACATTGGTTGATTCGACTGCTGTATCACTGGATTATGAGTACATTAATGTGCGGACGATAGATATAGTCTGTGAGAAAACTCATTGTTTGCGAAGAAAACAAATCAGTTCAGACAGGTGGGTAGAATCAGGTAGAATCGTCTGCATCATTGAATTTATACGTATATCGTGGGTATCTGTAGAATGATAATAAAATCATTCACTGTTCGACAATGAGAGAGATAAGAAGATTCGAACGTTGCCACTTGTTTGCCCTTCTTTTCCCATTACCATTTTCCTGCTTTTAAAAGAATTTTCGTACACCTAGGATTCTACAATCACATCGTAGCCGATGATGGATAAATTCGTTCGTGAGATTTTTTGCCAAAGACTCATACTTAAAGAAATCAGTGTGTGGATGCAACTAAATTGCAAGGAAGTTGCTCCCAACATCTTTCATTATCTTTTTATATCTTACTCTTACTCTTTCGCACATTTTGATTATACAATCGTTTTACGCGCATCTCCAACGATCATCATCATTACTGTCATTTCATAAAGCTGAAAATAATGTGAAAATCTTCCAACGTTACGCTATCGCTTATAAATAGATAATCTCTGTCGTGTCTGTGATTTAACTGGGCAGAGATCACCGACCAGTGAATTATTACGGAATATCGACGGTCCGTGTCGCAATCGCGGCTCCGGTATTAGTCGCATTCTTCATTCAGCGAACGCATCAGCGACTTCCTCGTCGGTGGCGTATATCTGCGCGCGTGGCGCTTTAAAATAGTCACCGGTAAATATACACCGGCGGGGAGAACACTTTTATTTATCGCGGCTACTACGTGCCGTTTCTGATTGACGGGCATTAGCTGCGGTCACTCGAATGTTCGTGCGCGGCTACCGTGTCGAAACGAATCGAAACGCCGCCGAATATTTGCGGAGAATTTCCGGAGAATTTACTGCGAAAGTTTATGTCGATACGCGTCGAATCCAGAAGACGTAGAACAGGTTACAATTTTTGTTGCACGCAGAAACGTTTGTCAAAATGATCTGTGATTGCTTAACGAGGAGAAAATGGAGATTTGATTTTGATTACTAGAAAATTGTGCGGAAAAGACTCTGAGAATGGCAGTTCTTTCCGAGGGAGCGACGTAGGTTTTGAAAATTGAACCAGTTATATTGTATTTGTTGGAAAAGGAAGAAAATTTCATATATTTAGAACGTTTATTGTAACGGATATCAATTGTTGTACGAATTGAATGTCAATTGAAAAATGGAACAATACTTTTTTAATACAGTCTCTTTATACATTTATTGAAAATCTTTACTGACGAAAAGAAAGATAATGTGTGGGCAGTAGTGTGACACGTCTAGTCTAATCATGACGATTGGATCTATTACGCGAACGTTGTGCTAGTGTAGTGTTAAAAAATAGAATTTTATCGTAAGTAAAATTAACGTCATGTAAATTCGTTTGCGATCTTTGCTATCTTAATTAATATCTTACGTGACGTATTGCTGCTTTCGAAGATGCTCACTGATTTAATATCGTCTCGCGATGCAGTTGCGCGTTTTGGAAAGGTCAAAGGGTTTGGATTAAATCTTCGAAATAATCATTGTCACAGTATATTACACGCATAATTACCTTGTGATAAATGAAATTACAACCTCTGAAACATCGAAATAATGTGATTAAGTTTCTGGTTAGTTTAAATTCATTCACAGTAGGTTGTACCTTGAAATAGCGGCTCGTGCTTGTTCAGTTTATATTTATCACTGGCAACAATGTTGCGAATCTACCGTAATACACAGTCTTGACTTGGATTTGTTAATTTGAGTTTATTCCAATTGGAATAGCGGTCGAAAATTTGCAAACGGCGATGCAGATAAATCATTGGTAGGATGTTGAATAATCCCGAAGGATACAGTGCGACACGTCGCTTTTTGACAAAAAATTACGCTTAACTTTACTATTTCCCGCATTTGTCAATTTTTCATTCGAGGTTCGATGAGTTTTTCGTGCAAAAATGTCTCGTCGATCGTAGATATTTATTTTCGTTTCGCAACAAGGTATCTTCCCTTTCATTCCTCTCCAATAAATCGTGCAATTATTTGCCTTGTGACTATCTCTCTGTGGAACGGATCAACGTCTCTCCGTTAAAGCGCTCGTTTTCTATTCATGAGATACAGTTTATAATTCATTTTATTTTCTTATCTCCGTGTACGTCTGAATATGTTATATGCGTTTCAGGCATTGGTACATACGTACATGTGTTCACAAGGTAATGAAGCAACATTTTTTTTAATTGCTATTTTTGTCGCAAACATAGTGTATTTTCTCTTGTATCTTTGTGTTATAAATTTATAATATTCTTTTCTTTTTGGATAAAAAGAAAGATGTGTTTGATAAATTAGAAAATGTCAGATTATTGATTATTAACAGATTGTTGATTATTGACCATGAATATTATTACGTTACAAATTTAGTAGATCAGTTATTTCCGCAGCAATTGTCGTTTCATTCTACTCAGTCTTCTCTGTCCGTCGCTATCCCAATTTACTAATTGCAGCCACGTTTACCTCGAGCCACAACAAGAATGAACCAATCTAGAAAAACGAAGGAGGAATTTCAATTCTACCCTTCGTATATACCAACATTTCCAACCATCGATCGATCACTTTATCGCACGATTTAACGTCGTTTCTCCTTAAATCTCGACGAACCGTTCCGTTCGTGGATCGTGCATCGAGCGTTTTCCTTTCTTTCTGATCGCGTCCGTGAGAGCCTCGCAAGAAAGAAAATGGAACAAGCGGAGGCAGTTTCAAAGCCGGACGCATTCGCCGATACGAAAATACAGAATGGATGCAAACGAAACGGATACAGCTTATCCCGACGTTATTTTCCCTTTCCATTATATCGGGAATCTTACACGCGATTCATTTCCGACTGCACGAGTTAGAGCTTTAGATTAGCGAGGCTTTCCCGTTCGCTTGCTGCTGTTCTTCCACTTCTTTTTCTTTCTATTCTTTCTTTTTTTTCTACCTTACCGCCCTTTCTTCATTCGGCTGCGATAAACATTTCCTCGTCGCTTTGACTCATTTCAATATTCAGCTACGAGTGGAAATTGACAGAATTTGTTACGGCCTCGCCACAGGCGAGAAATCCGATGTTGCTCGAATAAAAATGAAAGAAAACGGAACAAAAGAGACCGAATGAAGGGGTTGAAGGGAAGGAGGGGGATCCACTGTCTCTCCTCTTTCGTTCGTTCTACGTCCAGTGTCCAGTCATTCGCCGCGAATCGCGAATTAAACCCACGGCTGAACCGCGCCACCCCTTTCGCCGATCCTCTTCCGGTATTCTAAAAAATAATTCACGCGCTTCGGGGCGGTTATCGCGTGCACGCGAGGCTGAAATAGCCTCGTTCCCCTCTTTGTCTCCCACCCCCTCCCCCCTATGCTCTTTATCGAAAATTGCCTCACTTATTAAACCGTTTAATATCGGATTTAAAAGCGCCGCGAACGATTCCTTTGAAGTCAGCCTCAGACAGGAAACGCGAAACATCCGTGCTCGGTTCGTACGGACGTTTCGATGGAAAACGGCGCCGCGCCGGAAGAACGAAGGAATGGAAATTAAAAAGTTTCAGACGAACTCTCGCTGGATCATCGGATTTCCCCGGCGTTATATTTTTGACGTAAACAGCCGTAATTACCGCCTCGCCCTTCGTGCAAATAAAACAGTCGTGTTCTCGATTTTATTTCTCGTTAGAGCGGTAATAACGCTCGAGAGAGAATGAGAGAGACAATTCCAGCGTTGACTGCGTAAAGTAAAGTGTACCGTGATGTAATTATTCTTCGATGCATTGAAAGATACATAGTAATCAGAATTTCGACTTTAAATTTGCACTCGTATATTTATTTCATTGTAGGTATTCGTGAAACGTGTTTGTGTATAATTTAGATTTCATTCAGTTCGTCAGAGTTAAAATCACATGCGCGGTATGCTTGCTGCCAAAGAATCATGAAGCGTGAATTTGAGTCAACGCCGACAGTATCACCGCACCGGTATTGATCGCGTTTGTACGAATTACGAGCTTATTTATTCGTTATCGATCGCCGTATCGCTCGAAAGAGGAGCCTCCATTATCGCGCACAGGGTTTTTCGAGTTCGCAATTTTCTAGCTTCAATTTTTTCCGCTGTCATATCGCGCTACGGTATCTATTTCTTTGGCCGCGATCCAATAGATTTGGATGCGCACCATTTCATTATTTTCATTTTTTTCTTTTTTGGACTCGAGGCGCGGGGCGTACCGACGAGTATACGTGTGCATGCGCAGATTCGAAATCGAAAAAGAAGACGACTATGTGCGTGACACACGGCTGTCAGGTGCGTTCAACGTCATAGTGAGCGCATCGGGGCCAAGCATCGACAGCTGTTCTCGTTTCTCGTCTTCTGGATGGATATTTCTGTACCATTTGATGCACCGGCGATAATCAGGCTGATTGATATCGGTATTGCTACGGAAATCTGAGGTTCTTTAATTAACGCGTCTAAATGGTCGCCCCAGTTTTCTCCTCTAGCATCAGTCCTCGCGTCCTAATCCTCTCAACCTCGCGAACAAAACGCACGACCTCCGACCGAAAGTATTTTTATCGCATATTCCTCGTCAATGGTTCTCCTCGCTTCTTTCTCAAATCGTCCAAGGACATGCGTCGTGTCGCGTTGTACCTAAAATTCTCACGAAACAGAAACGAGTCGAATAAAGTGGAACGATACAGTTCGTTGGTTTCTTATTGATATTTCCATAGTTGGGAGAATAGTTGGTCGATTTTTTTTGCGGGCGATTTTGGCCGGTCATGGTGGCCGGTGGTACTATCGTAAATCATCGGCGGGAGCGTGGCGTGTCAGCGGAAACACGAGAGACGGCCACGCGCAAAACATAAAATCGCGCAAAGCGCCAGCTTGCTAGCCTAATCAACTTAGCGCGCGCTACCCACCAACACCGTCTCGAGGTCTTTCGCGGTTTGCCAACGAATGTCCCCTGTCACGAAATCGCAGATGCGAAACAATGCGTAACGGCCGGTGCGCGCGACATTAGACAACTGCATTGCAAATTACTGGGGGAAATGTCAGCGAAGGGAGCGCGGCTAATTCTGGTGCGTTCGTCATGGTCCCGATTGTTTTTCCCGCCGAATGATGAGGCGGACGCGATAGCGAAGCGAACGTAAGGGAATTTGTTTTCCTCTTTTTTTTTTTTTTTTTTTCAAACCGCGAAAAAGCGATACGCAAACTGGGATAAAACGTTCATTTTCCGCGAACACGGGAGAGAGTAATTTTGTATTTGAACACAAAGGAATTTTATTCCATCGTTCTAGTTTTCGAGAGCAATTGTATTGAAAATGATTGTATGAAATCCAGCGTGCCGGTATTTTTAATACACGTTTGAAATGATAATATCATTCGCTCGTTCGTAGGAGGAGATTCCCATTGTTCGTTTAAAAATTCCAAGAACTGGCTTATGACCCACTTATGTTTTACTTTAGCTTTGAATCGATATCGGCTTCCGGTTTCGTGTAGTTTGCGTTTTTTTTTTTTTTTTTACGTCGCCCATGCCCGCAGTAATTCCTTCCCCCTTCGATATCAGTCTTTTTCCAAGACAATTACGCTGGATCGTAGATCGTACGATGTACGCGTATCACCTGAATACCCTACGTTTTCCCATCGTCGACATTCACGAATCAAGTTCCGAGCATTTCCACACTCTAAAAAATTCAGTCAGTTTGCTATTCCTTACGTCGTTCTCTCAACCTGTATACATTCAATCCTACGTCCTGTCTTTATGAATTTTTTAATCGTTACACCGCAACACCGTTATTCCTCTCACCGGTGCAGTGTACTTAAAACTCTCCAACCGTCGAGCTCTTCTCCATTAATACGCCGTCGAGAAATGTAACAGTGTCGTAAAACAATTATTGAACCATTAGCTCGCGTGCGGCAAATGGTGGACGGATAGACGGACGAATTACTTCCGTTGACTGCCTTCGAAATTATAACACTTATAGTACATTCGATAACTTTAACGTTAAAAAAAGAAAGAAGAAGTATGTCTACCTACATTTTTACTTTTCACAGAAAGAAAAATTTTAAAATTCAAATCTAACAAACCTAAGAATGACTTAAGACGTGTTATTTGTCAGTCTTTTGAACATTTTGTACATTTTGAAGATACTATTTAGATTTGAAAAGAATACTATACAACTCTGAAATTGACTGCTTTGCACAATTTAATTAACATTTCTACGAGTTACTAATAGTAATAAATATTTGTCTATCCATTAGTCTGATATTGTTGTTAAATCATTGTCACCCGCTTTTTCAATTGCTTGCGAGCAAAAGTGTAAAAAGCGTCGATCACTTTAACAACACTGACAACGTAAAAAGAAGTGTCCGATGTTGCAACATGGCGAAACGCTTAGCGGCGGAGTCTCGTGGAAGAAACGAGCATGCACGTGACGAGGTAATAATTTTCCGCGGAAATAGAGGCGTACGAGCGAAACGAGCGTCGATCGTTGGAAAGTTCACGTCCACGCGAACAATAATAACACGGCGAGAGGCGCTCTTCTCCTCTCGATCTCGTCGTGTTGCTCGATCGTGCGTGCAAAATGACGAGCTTTCTTCTCCCTCCCGCTAATGCCTCCACTCGTATTCTTTTACGGTTATCACGGTCGCTGGTTGACGATCGTTTTAGAGCGCGCGCTCGATCTTCGCTTTAATGATCCTCTTAATTGCCAGTCGTAGCACCGACTACTTGGAACTTTTCACAATGTCCTTTTCACGGCTGTACTAGCTGGCTGCTTAAACTCGAAATTTCACGCGGGACCACTGTGCCGTTTTTTTTTTTTCTTCTTCTTTTTTTTCCACTTCTCCGTATATCATCCTAGAAATTCGCCGTGTTAAGGAAGTATTCTCGCTGCGAAACGAACGCGGAGAGACTCGTTACTCGACAGTGTTTTCTCCTTCGGAGGATACGAGAGTTGGAAATTAATACTTCGTGCGAGAAGCAACGGAACGTTGTCAAATGGAGGAAAATTGTGACAATTATTCGGTGATAGTTGGAGGAGTAAATCAATCGTGCGGTTAGATGTTTAAATTTCTTTTTGATACATTTGGAACGAGAATTACTGTTTTTAAAGTTTGGAACTGTTAAACTTTAAAAAACTTCAAAGTTAAAACTGTCGTTAGGGATAAATTTATTTCGCTTGAATTTCTATGTTGAATTTCACAGATCTCCCGGAATATTTTCAATCATTTTATCCAAAATTTATATTTATAACAAATGATAGGTATTCATCGAGAGAAATATTCATATATATTCGCCCTTGAAAAAAGTCACTAAAATTTTGTCGTCAGATAGTCATTTAACAATTAATAATTTTGTTATGAGGACCAGATGAGAACGCGTTGTTTCGATGAACCGTACGCGGACGAGTTTTTAATCGAAGTGGAAACTCTCGGTATTCGCGGCGCGGCGCGGCACAGCGCGGCTTCGGTATTCCCGAACATTTGCAAACACTTAAAGCGGCCTGGCGCAGCGAAGACGTTTCGTCGCGCAGAAACACGCACGAACGAACATTTTCGCGAGTTCAGACGGCGTATCAAAAGCCATTCGTGCTTCTTCGTGCGCGTTTAGCACCGCATCGGGCCACCAGCACGGTGAAAATTTTGCGCGAATGTTTCCGAATATGAGGCGAGACCGCGAGCAGCGTACGAAATTAACTGAACTTCGCCGAGCGGAACTACCCGCGATGGAAATTTCTAAAAAGAGCCCATTGTCGCGCACTCCTGTGTCATGGTGCAACTTCGTGCCGGTTCCTCCTCTCTGGAAAGGACTCGGAGAACGCACGCTTCCTGTCCTAGTTTCGTTTTCTCTTTTTTTTTATCTTTTACCACGCTACCGACTTTTTTCTTTTTTTTTTTTTTTCTTTTTGTAGTGTCTTTATCTCAAAGCCACGGTGAAACTTTCCTCCCTATTACATACGACTTAGGCTCTGATAATTATGGCGGCTCACGAGAGTATCTGAAAGTATTTACAGCGGAAAGTTTTTGTTGTAAAAAATATTTTGACGAACGACGTGATGTACAACATAAATAATCATTTTGAACATGTAATAAGTGTCAAAGGTAGTCTCGTTGAATATTCAAGCTCATTAATGCGAAACGCAACCTCTGCACATGCTTTTAGATGTAAGTTGATGTACAAATTAATTAATAATTTTCTGCTTAATATGTAATATGTATATAATCACGAATTTTGAAAACAATCCTAGTTTCATCCAAAAAGAGGCCATTACAAGGGCACATTATTCATGAATTAAATCTGCAAACCTGCGAAATTAAATTTGTAAATTTCCATGAAGGTTAAGCCAGATTAATAACGGCTGATACATTCTTTCTCTATATTTACGAACATAATGAATTCCTTCCATTGCACAAAATTACAAAATACGTTCAAGTTCGAATTCACCTGCTCAATTCCACTTGAGAGTGTATGAAAATTAGGCGCGCTCCGAAATTTCTTGCAGAAAGGATCGGTCACTGAGATTCGACGTGAATTTAGACAGCATTGTTGTCTTTGCGCAGAGAATCGGAAGATGAAATGTATCTCTTTTCAATCGGGGCTCGTAGATTGCACTCGCATACTCGATGCGTCCAAAGCGATCCGACATGATCGAGACTTCTCGTCGCGAGATCAAAAAGTCGGTGAGCTTCTCGTCGGGGAACAACACAGATTACGAAGAGAGCATACAGAAGATCGATAAAATCGAGAGATGTTGACCACGTCGACGGCCCGCTTTTAAAAGTCTTCTCCCAAAGCCAACTCGGGGCAGAACCATCTTCGGAATAGTCATTGCCGTGAAATCTTGGCAGTCACCGGAATATCTGGTGCATCATACGGCATCCTTGTGGCCGGAATATTCGAACGAATTTATCGATATTCTTCTCCAACGGTGCGCTCTCTTTGAGAGATAATTCTCAGGGGAGTTTCCCTCGAGGTTCTCTTCCTTTTTCTCTTCAAATTTGCGTCCGTTTATGTGAATGGCGTTTGGAGCCGGGTACTTGTTGTACTTGGTACTTCTGTCGTGAAAACTTTGATCGTTTGCTTTCGTTTTCAGCGATAGGTTTCGTGACACGATGGACACGTAACTGAACTTTTGACTAGTGTTTGATATTTGTTGTCGGAAATCAGACAGACCACCTATACTTCTTCCAAGTTTCGTGGCCTCGTCGATCAAGTGTACGATTGTTATTCAGTTCTTATCCTCTTCGCTGTTTTAGAGCAACACGGCGTTATTTTCTCAGGCTGGCATGAAAAATTTATGCTGCCTCCAGATCGTACGTCTCCGTCAATAAATTAGACAATTAAACGTATTCGTCACGCACGTTGTCATCGAGTTTTCATTATCGAGAAAGATTCTCTCTCGTCCTCGCAGTTTATTAACGACTTGTAACGACACCAATGAAAACACGGTTATCCGTCAATATTAAAAATATCTTCGAATGTTTTAACGCGGCGCGAGTTAATAATGAAAGTTTATTTTCGTATCTGTTTGCGCAATCGAGTCCAAATGTCACGTCGGTGACACATCCATTCTGCCATTAATCATCGACTTCGCATCGTAATACGACGAAATTCCGAATTCGCTGCGATGAAATATTACTTTCATTCTGTTGCTCCGAATTCGAGACACGAGTGGTGGACAGAACGATCTCGAAGGGCACTCGATGAACAAAATTATTCTTGGATGAAGAGTAATATATAAATTCGACACGAATCGTAAGTCTTAACGAAATCTTGTCGTTTCACAACGATTACCTAACCTTTTCTTAGTTCGTTGACAATTTTTTAGCCCTCGAGGGCGAGCCTGTTCAACCGTGAACTTATTGTTTGAAAAGTGTTGGGAAGTTTCAGCTTCTTCTTTGTGGAATATCAAGCGTATGAAGTTACGTGCTTTCGTACACTTCGATCAGGTCGAGTCAAGACGTTGAAAGTTTAGTTCGAGACAGTTGTTCTTCCTAGCAATAAGTTGATCTCGTGTATTTTCGAATTTTATCCCAGAATCGCAGTCCCGTCTTTCTCGCTACGCGAATAATAACTCGGATTGCTCTCTACTCTGTCGCGATTCCTTCGAATTATTCTGAGAAACTGTACAAGACAAATTAATCGTCCCTTTGACAATTGTTTCGATTAATTATCCGGTTCCTTGCAAAATAAAAAGTAGCAGTTAAAAACTGAAACTACTAGAATTAATAGAACTCAGAACCACTTGATCGTTTCACTTCGTTCAATCAATTAATCGTGGATTTACCGTCATAACGAAATGCTAGCGTGATGTATCACTAGAGAGAGAGAGAGAGAGAGAGGGAGAGACGGTAGCGGATGTCAGCAACGGCATTAAGACGATATTACGACGCACGATGACCTTCGGTGATCGGTGGTGGCGCACTGGGATCTTTAATTTCACCCAACGGACGGTTCACTCGGCGCTCCCACAAAGTGGTTGACAAATAAAGCTGCTGGAGTGGTTCGAGCGAGCATCCCGCGAAAACTACCGTCAAGATAGATCCCCTCTGGCCATCGTGCGGCCGTGTGTGCGACGGTGTGCGACGCTCTTGGCTGTCGCCTCCTCGGCCCAAGAAACCGAGCACACGCGAAAAACGATGGAAAGAGATAAAGAGAGAGAGAGAGTGAGTGAGTTGAGAAGGAGTGAAGCAAGTGGAAGAAGAGAGCGGCGTGTTTTTGACGATAGATAGGGTCGGTTCTAGCATTTTGGCGACACTCCAGCCTCTATATAAATACCACCGGGAGTCACCACTTCGTCCCTGTGACTCGCTGGTGCTCGCGCGCGTATACGTGCGAGCGCTTCTCGTCTTCGTTTTGCGCGCGTATACTCGACACGCTTCGTTATTTCTCCCCTTCTTGTTGCGCCCGTACACGGTGTACCGCGTCTACGTACTGTTCCCTGTTCGCGGTTCCACGCTCCTCGTCTCCTCTTTGTTTCTCGTTTTCTTTGCGAGTGTCAGCTCGCGCTTTTTGCCACCGTTAACCGGCCGCAAACTGCGATCCGCCACGTCCCTGGACACCGGAGTCAAAACTAATAACGAGCCGGCGCGCCAACGACAAATGACACGCGTTTGCCGCTGGATCCTGTAATTCGTGTTACACAGTCTCTGCTGTTGTCTCGTTCCTCCCTCTGTCTCTCTCTCTCTCTCTCTCTCTCTCTCTCTCTCTCTCTCTGTTTCTCTTTTCTCTCTCTCTCGGAGTTTATTGGCGAGCTTGCTTTCGAATTAATCGCGAAACGCTGTTTTCCATCGGGTCTCTCTCTCTCTCTCTCTCTCTCTCTCTCTCTCTCTGGTTTTACGGTGATTGATTTTCAACGTAAAATATGTATGCATGTATATATGTATATATGTATAATTTATTTCGTAACGCTGTCGAAACGAGAGTAATATCAGCGAAATATCTCAGAGTGTGTGCATCGGGGCACCGTGCACACATCGGGCTGTGTTTGTTAGAATAAATTGAAATCGAGAACTCGTATTTTTTCTTCGTTCGAATACGTTCGAATGCTTTGTGTACGTTGGGGAGGGAATTGAGTTTGAAAATGCATGGAATACGGCCACGCTTGGCTGAAATTCGGTCTAAGAGACGTCGCGAATAAATACATATTGCGCGAAATTTGCGCGCAATTTATCGGGGCAGTGGCGTTTTCATGACCTCTTATAGTTGAAAAAAAAAGAAGAGAAAGAGAGAGAGAGAGAAAAAAAGGAAATTCCAACATATTTGAAGAGCTTGAAGAGCTACTCAAATATAAACACGGCGAAAGTGGTACCCGGGTTCGCGTATTTTCATACAGGGTATTCTCGAAAAAAACGAAGGATCGCGCGATATGTCGATTTCTGTTTCGTATTTATTTTTGCGAAAATAAAAACCTCTTTGCGTTCGTTGTTTGCGTTCGAACGCCTCTTGAAATTTTTTGTTTCTTTTTCGAAATGTTTATCAGTATTCTATAACGAGACCAAATTGAAAACGTAGAAGCTGCGAGACACTTGCAATTAGTGCAAGTGTACCTATGAGATTTGTCCTTTATGAGGTCAGGATTTATCATTTATGAGTTGTAAAATTTTATCTTCAACGTCGATTATGTTTTCAACGCCACTGTTCGTGTCGTAATATTATTGTGATTTCTACAAACTTCTGATTTCCAGATCAGTTTCCGATTTAAATTCAAGTTCACCAAGTTTACCAATACGGTTACGATAATCGTGACTTGCATCTCGGCAATTTCAAAACACTTTACATAATAGCAACTGTAACACACTTCGATGCTTCAACGAATCGAACAGTTTTTAACGCCTGGAAACTCTTTTTCCTTTTTTTCTTCCTGAGGCGGAAAATTAAACGTCAGAGTGATCAGGGGGAAAAAGAAAAACGCCTAGAATTTCATTGTAGCGCGCTGACTTCGTCCAGGAGTCGCACGTACCGTCTGTTGCTTCCCCGGTAGCGAAGCTCTCGCCATCTTGGAAATCCTGGTACGAATTATATACATGAAAAATGACAGCGTTGCCCGTGGTAGCAGCCACTTTTCCCGCGACATCCTCGATATTCGCTTATTCTCGGAGGACGTGGCGTCTCGCGGAATGGTTGAATGGGCCGGCACAAGACGCATAGGTATTCGTCGAGAGAAACCGTATAAAGACGTCGCGAAAGCAAGTACGCGGCGCGGATCCACCTGGGAAATTTAAGAGAACATTCTATCGCCGCAGTTATCACTGTGGATACGTGGCGGGCACCGACGCGGCGTTGCTACTTCTTCTTGACCTCGTTCAAGTTCCGCGAGGTTCTCGCCCCTCTCCCCTCTTCGCTGCGAGAACGAAGCCCGACGACGAAGCTTCGTTTTCAGAATTTCACCGTGCCGGCGCGACTTGAGCTCGACCGACTCGCCGACTGATCGATACTCGAGCGACGAACGGCTCGTTCCGATCTCTGATTTTATTTCGTTCTACGTTTTTCCTTTCCTTTTCATCCCTCTTCTCTCTCTCTCTCTCTCTCTCTCTCTTTTACGATCCTTTCATCAGACGTTGTCCGACCCCATTGTTTATCCGCGTGCCGCCCTCTTGTTTATCACGGTCTGTTCATTTCGCACGAACACGATTTGCATATCGCGTTCCGACGGGAGGAGAAGGAAGGACGCGCGTGTCACGGACACGATCAACCGCGACTTTGAAATCGCTTTCACGAGAGGGAAAGTAGTCGCGTGAACGGAGAGAATTATGGATTAGGAAACGACTCGCTGCAATTTTCACGACCTCCGATGATATCGATCCGCCGTTATCGTTGAAATTGGCAACGCCACGTGCCAGGGAAGAAACAAAGAGGTTCGTCCGCTTCTGTTTGGAAGTAAAAAAGAACATCGGTGGTGGCACAGTGGTCGGTCGCAGTGGAAGTGCAGTTTGCGCAGTTATCGAGTACGAGACGCGGGCCGATACGTTATTTCTACATCTCGCGTGGCTAATGGACGCGTCGCTCGCGCGATCCTTCTTCTCGTTCAATTAACAAAGTCTTAGCCGTTTTATTATTAGCTTGGGGTAGGTACGCACGCCGCACACGCCAGCCTCGCGCATGTTCCGCGCCGACCCTGTAAAAATATTGCTCTCGTACAGTCGTTGGAATGTAAACGAACGTCTTGGAATTATAGACCGAGCAGGTGTGTAGAACCGTTTCGTCGTTTCGACGAATGACGCGCGCGCGAACCAGCGTCGCGACTAGCCGCTCGCAACTCGCCTCGGCAACAGACGTTTACGATCCCGTCGGTCAGCCGTATTTCCCGTGCGAACGACGCTCGGACATTTTCCACGGAATTTTCGATCGAACGATCGACGTCATCGCGCAACACATCGCGCTCATTTTCTCCATTCGACCCTTTTATTTTTTTCTAACTTTCTTTTTTTTATTTTTTCATTTTTTTTTTTTTTTTTTTTTT